>NC_044342.1:5769961-5877546 GCF_007399415.2 Gopherus evgoodei
CCCATGTCTCATGGGTCCTCTCAAGTGGGACGGATGGACCTGATGCTGGATGTTCCCTTTTGGTGGGGGTTCTCCATAGGCCTCCACTGGGTGGTCCCATGGTGACTCTCTCTCTGCGTTAAGGCAGGCCTGCTCTTTCGAGACTCCTCCCTGGTATCCCCTGCCTGACTGCCACAAATGTTCGGGGGGGGGGGGGGGAGGGGGGGGGGGGGGGGGGGGGGGGGGGGACTGGCCTGCGTGCTGCGGGTTCTCCAGCTTCAGTTCCATCAACTACAGCCTCAGGTCGGACAGGCACTGCTTGTACAGGTGCTCCAGTATGAATCGGTCAAGCAGGTCCTCTTTAGTTTGGGCCCCAGATGTCCACTTGCGGGCATAACCCTGCGCCCGGTTCACCAGTTGTAGGTATGTGACCTCATGGGTTTTATGCTGACTCCAGAATGTTTTCCGGTACATCTCAGGAGTCAGCCCAAACTCGCGGAGCAGGGCCTGTTTGAACAGTTCGTAGTCCCCTGCCTCCGTCCCTTACTTTGGCTGTACACCTCCACGGCTGTGGAGTCCAGTAAGCGGGTGAGAAATGAGATCCTATCTGCAAGGTCAACCCTGTGCAGCTCGCAGGCATTCTCAAGACTGTCAGGAAGGTTTCTATGTCCTCCCCCTCCTTATGCCGGGCCAGGAAACACTTATCAAAGCTCTTGTAGGCTTGGGTCCCATTCACTCGCCACAGCCAGGGCCCACTCCTCCTCAGCCAGGCCAGCTCCCGCTCATGCTTTTCTGGATCTCCTCCTCCTCCTGCTCATGCTGGCGCTGGTTCTCCTAATGTTTACATTTTTTCTCCCATTCTTTATCTCTTTACTTGACTCTTCTCATCTCAGCTCCCTGTCATGTTCCATCCACATCCATTCCAGGGACGGGGAGCTCCGCCAGGACAATCCCCTGCTGGCCACCGGGTGCCCTCGGTATTCACTGGGCTTCCCCAACCTCTTTCCTAGCTATAGGTGGGCAGGGTCTCAGGGTATCCTCAGCAGCAGTCTGGCCCCTCCGAGCCATATCAGGACCCGGGCCCATGCTGCGTCCGCTGGGCAGCTTCCCTCATGGACCGAGCTCTGTTCACACGAGTGATCCTTTTCCTTCAGCTGGGCAATTAGCTGTTCTTTGGTGGACCTCCCAATGCACAGCCCCCTCTGCTTGCACAGCTCCACCAGGTCTTTCTTAAGGCGCTTAGCACACATCTTCCTGCTGGCCACTCGCTGGCCTGTGCTCTCAGCTTCCACCGTTTCCAGGAGACCCCTCGTGCACCAGCCCTCTTTCCGGTCACCCCCTCTGCCAGGTCGAGCTGCAAACTCCTCTGCCCCTCGGACCGCTCCTGCAATCCCCCCGGGGACCCTGTTACTGCAAAGTCCTTCTCTCTGGTCACAAACTCCCAGTGGTTTATCATCCCGACCCTGTCCTCTCTGACTCTTCAGCCCACCTGGTCCTTGTCAGTCCCCCTTTGTTTTACTGCTCCCCATCACTTACTGCAGGAAGCGCCATCCACGGAGTGCAGTAAATCCCGCCGCTGCCACCAGTTTCACGGAGTGTGGGGAGTCGGGGCCCTGCACCCCTTTTCCTGCGATTCAGCAGGACCTCTCGGCCAGTAAAGCAGAAAGTTTATTTCGATGCCAGGAACACAGTCCAAGACAGGTCTTGCAGTCCTAGACACAGGATCCCCCCAGTTAGGTCCATCTTGGGGCCCCAGGAGCACCACAGCCCCATTTGGGGTGAGGGGTCAGAGCCCTGTCTCTCCTTCCCTTCCTCCCCCAGGCAGCTCCAGACTGCCAAACCCCCTCGCCCCCTCCTCCTCTCTCATTGCTTTCCCCGGCCAGGGGTCACCTGATCCCTTTGCTCCAACACTTTCAGCTGGCACCTTTGCAGAGGAGGAGCGCAGGCCATCAGTGGCTAGGAGACAGAGTGCCAGGCATTTCGGTGAACTGGCCCTTTGCTTTGCTAGATACTTAAGAACTGCCATGGGGACACTGAGGCACCAACACTGTATTCACAGCCCACAGTAAGAACAGTCCCAGTTCGTCACACCACCTGGCTGCAGGGAGACTGGGATGGCTGGGCTGAGGGAGGCCAGGCCTCAGGCCTTGAGAGTTTCCTGTGCTGGGTTCAACTCTCAATAAACCCTCCTGTTTTATGCTGGCTGAGAGTCACTCCGGGCTAGGAACAGAAGGCACCCCTTCGGAGGTGAGGAGCCTGGGGGGTCCAGAGCGTGTGGACTCCCTGAGGGGGCCCACAGCAGAGACAGACGTGCTAAGGCTCAGAGAGATGGCTCCAGGATGTGGAGGAGCCTGACCCAGTGTGAGAGTGGAACCTCGAGAAGGGCTGTCTCACTGAAAGGGACACACCCCATGGAGAACACGGGGCCACAGGTGGGCACGATCTGTGAGTCCATGTCAGAACGTACGTGAAGAGTAGATCAGGACGGGGATGATCAGATGCGAGGGGAGGTGGGACGCAGGGGCCGATTGGATCTGGGGTTGTGGGATGCGTGGTGGTTGGACCTGAAGGGGCGGGATGTGGGTTGGGGGGCGGCTGGACTCTGGGGTTGGGCAAGTCACAGGGCAACGGGGCAGGTCGGACACAGGCAGGGGGCATGTCACAGGTCCAGGGGGTGGGACGTGGGGGGGGGTACTTGGATGCAGACAGGATGGGGGGCAAGGTGGACCAGGGAGAGGTGGGACACGCGGGGGAGGTGTGGGTCATGAGAGTTTGCGGGAAGGTGTCGGGGGCAGGGGTCTGAGAGGTGCTGTCTGTGAGGTATCTGCGGGGGAAGGTGATGAGCGGGGGGTCTGAGAGGCGCTGGCTGGGTGGTCCCTGCAGGGGGGTGAGCGGGGGGGTCTGAGAGAGGCTGGCTGGGGGGTCTGCTGGGCAGGGAAAGGAATGAGTGGGGGAGGTCTGAGAGGTGCTGCCTGGGGGGTCTCTGCAAGGGGCGGTGATCAGCGGGGGGGTCTTAGGTCGGGTGTGCTTAATGACACTCGCAGGTCGCATGTGGAAAGGATTATGCAGCCTGAACACTTTTGCCACTCCACTACCCCTGGGGTTCAAATTGGGATTGAGTCTTTTCCCAGCACTCTGGGCTGCGATTGGGGCTTTCTTAGTTAAGAGCCCCTCCTCTTGGCTTTTGGCCACTTTGGTTTGGGCAGCCGCTCCCCACCTATTGGCCCAGATTCAACACCTCTGCCATCCAGCTTACACTTCTCAGCTTTTACTGTCAGTCCTGCCTCCTTGAGGCAGCCCAGCCCCCTCTTCACCTGGGACACCTGTTCCTCCCAGGTCTGGCTAAAGATACACATGTCATTGTATGCCAGGGCCATGTTCTCCATTTCCCTCAGCGTGTCTAGAATCTCCCCAGGCCTAGGGATGGCGTAGGCATTGGACACTGTGATGGCTTTAAGCTTTCGATAGTCCCCACTAAACCAGATCATCCTGTCTCCCCTGGAGATCAGCCCCTGAGGCCCATGGGATGTTGAACGGCTGGATGCCATCTAAAGCCAGCATGTCCTTGACTTCTCTCTCCAGGTTCTGGGCTGCTCTCCCAGTGACTCTGAACAGGGAACACCTGACGGGGAGATTGGTTCCCACCTCAGGGAAGAGATCCCCCTGGGGGTCTTCCCCCTTCTCCTCCCAATCCTCCCCTTCCAGGTTCAGGAGTCCCCTCACTCTCCTCCCAACCAGCAGCTCGAAAGGGAAGAACCCTGTGGATTCCTGGGGCATCACCATCTGCCTCCCAATTCCCCCCATTTCTACTTCCCGTTGGGGAGCCCATTCCCGGTCAGGAATCCCTTCACCCACAGGACTCTATCCCTGCAGCCTTCCACGAGGGGGGTTGCAGAGCTGTGGCCCAGCAAGTTCCCTCAGCTTCTCCAAGGAGGGATCCCTCTGCAGATCACCCCAATGGTTGGGAGGGACCTGGAGAGTGGCGGTAGGAGCGGGGGCGGGGCGCTGGCTTTCATCCCCAGCTCTGCGAGCGGACTGGGGAGCGGCCGTTCCTGTAGGGAGGGGGCTAGGTTCCCTCCCAGGCTCTGCGAGAGGACTGGGGAGAGCCCGTTCCAGCGGGGGTGGGGCGCTGTATTCCCTCCCCGGCTCTGCGATGGGACTGGGTAGCGGCTGTTTGAGCGGGAGGGGGGCGCTAGGTTCCCTCCACAGCTCTGCCAATGGACTGGTGAGCGGCCGTTCCTGCGAGGGCGGGGCGGTACCTCCCCTCCTCAGCTCTGCGAGGGGACTGGGGAGCATCTGTTCCTGCTAGGACGGAGCGCTGCCTTTCCTCTCCACTTCTGCGAGGGGACTGGGCAGCGGCCATTCCTTCGGGGGCAGGGCTCTGTGTTCCCTCTCCGGCTCTGCCAGCGGACTGGGGAGCAGCCGTTCCTGCGGGGGCGGGGCGCTGGGTTCCTTCTCCAGCTCTGCGAAGCTTCTGGGGATCGTTCGTTCCTGCAGTATCGGGGCGCTGCCTCCCCTGCCCAGCTCTGTGAGTGGACTGGGCAACGGTCATTCCTGCAGGGGTGGGGCACTGCCTCCCCTTCCCGGCTCTGCGAGGGGATGGGTAGTGGGCGTTAATGCGGGGGCGGGGCACTGGTTTCGCTTCCCAGCTCAGCCAGGGCACTGGGGAGTGGCCATTCAAGCCGGAGCAGGGTGGAGCCCTCCCTTCCAAACTCTGCCAGGGCACTGGGGAGTGGCCATTCAAGCCGGGGCAGGGTGGAGCTCTCCCTTCCAAACTCTGCCAGGGGACTGGGGAGCGGCCGTTCCTTCGTTGGCGGGGTGCTCGGTTCCCCTCCCAGCTCTGGTAGGGGACTGTGCAGCCGTTGTTCCTTCTGGGGCGGGGCGTTGGGTTCCTTCCCCAGCTGTAAAAGGGGCTTGTGCAGCGGCTGTTTCTGCGTGGGCGAGACGCTGAGTTCCCTCCCCAGCTCTGCGAGGGGACAGGGGAGTGGCGATTCCTGTGGGGGCGGGGCGCTGGGCACCCTTTCCAGCTCTGCGGGGAACTCCGGAGCAGCCGTTCAAGCGGGGGCGGGGCGCTGTCTTCTGTCCTCGTCTCTGCGAGGGGACTGGGGAGCGGCCGTTCCTTCGGGGGTGGGGCGCTGGGTTCCCTTCCCAGCTCTGCGGGGACTCGGGAGCGGTCGTTGAGGTGGAGGCAGGGCTCTGCCTTCCCTCCCCAGCTCTGCCAGGGAACTGGAGAGCGGCCGTTCCTGTGGGGGTGGGATGCTGGGTTCCCTTCCCATCTCTGTGAGGGAACTGGGGAGAGGCTGTTCCCTTGGGGGCTGGGCGCTGCCTTGCTTCCCCACCTGTGCGAGGGGACTGGGGAGTGGCCATGCCTGCAGGGGCGGGGCGCTGGTCACACTTCCCAGCTCTGGGAGGGGATTCCAGAGCAGCTGTTCCTGAGGGGCGGGGAGCTGCCTTCCCTCCCTGTCTCTGTGAGGGGATTGGGGAGCGGCGGTTCCTGCCGGGGTGGGGCGTTGGGTTCCCTCCCCAGCTCTGCCAGGGACTGGGGAGCGGCCACTACTGAGGGGGCGGGGCATGAGGATCCCTATCCAGTTCTATGAGGGGACTAGGGAGAGGCCGTTCCCTCGGGGGCTGGGCACTGCCATCCTTCCCCATCTGTGCGAGGGGACTGGGGTGCGGCCATTCCTGCATGGGCGGGGCACCGCCTTCCCTCCCCAGCCCTGTGAGGGGACAGGGCAGCAGTCATTCCTGCGGGGGAGGGGCTCTGATTTCCCTTCCCAGCTCTGCCGGGGGACTGGGGATCAACCGTTCCTGTGAGGGTGGGGTGCTGTGTTCCCTCCCCAGCTCTCCCAGGGGACTGAGGAGTGTGAAAGTAGAATGAATTATATTGTGAAAATAGAAAGGATTAAAAAAATGCTGTCTGGACCTTTAAGCAAAATTGTTGGAATGCTGCAATCAAGGTGTCAGGAATACAGACAGTAACACAGAACAATTTTAAGGGCAATTGGTAAAGTATTAGCCTTAGATCGATAAGAGTTAGTAAGGAAGTAGGATATGCATGCTGTGCCCCAGGTGAATTTTACTGTTTTGCTTTCTTTGTCCTTTTGTCTAATTCCCGCTCTTTTATCTGTATAAATAAGACTATTTGTATCTTGCATGGTGCTCACATTATCTGGGTGTTATTGGTGGAGCGCTGCGCTGATAAAACAGAGTGGTCTGACAAATTGTGAGTCCTGAGTCTAACTTTGACAATTTGGAGGTTCCACCGAGATGACAACCGTCTTCACTGGGCCGTGTGATTCCTGACCGTTTTTGTAGGATGACCGTGGCAGCTGGCACCTGGGCATTTGGCCCAAGCGGTCCTCCACTAGGGCGGAAAGGCCCATGACCACAGTGAAGTCTACGCCGTCAAACCTGTTGGTTCCCACTCTGTTCTGGTAGGGATCCCAGGATCTGACATCAGGAATCTGGTCAGGTAATTATTTCTGTGTTTTGTCTGGACTGAGGACTGTCCTGTCTCTGTGTCTATCCATCCTCTTGTGGAGTGCTTGAGTCCGGGTGCCGTCTGTCTGGGGATCGGCCAACCAAGGGGTTCCTGTCCCCGCAGTCTGGGTGTGTGGAATCTGCACAATCGCAGCTGCACCGCACTTTGGGTGAAACCCCTGGTGTGAAATCAAGGGCAATTGAGGCAGTAGCCTGTGGGCTCCTTTTGTGTGTTGCACTGGGCATCGCTCTGAGGAACCCGAATTTCCTTCTTGTGTGATTAGTGTGTGAAGTCCTCCTGTATTGGTAACCAGACGTCTAAGTCGGGAAAGTTCCCTAAATGAACGCCGGCTCATTTTATGTATTTAGGATGGGTCCGAACTCCTGTAAAAAGGGTCCAGACCCCGTAAATTTCTGGAAAATTGGTCTAGCCTAGCTCAGGGTGATCCCAAAACTCAGTGGCCACTGTTAAAATCTTGGAACAAAGACTGAGTGGACGTCTTAAAAGACAAACTCGGCCAAACTAAAACTAAATTGGCTAAAGGAGAAGTTAATTGTTTCATGCAGTGGTGGTAAGAGGCAAATCGTAGGTGGACAAAATCAAAACTTGCCTCTCTCAATTATTCTTATAATACGTTAAAAGCTTTATTAAAAGCCTCCTCTCCCGCCACCACACCGAGCGCTCCCCTTTACCCGTTCTCCAAACCCCGGATCGATCCAACCCCTTCATACTCCCATCTCATTGTAAAAAGGACAAGAAGCCCCTTGTTATGTTCCCCTTTGCTGTGTGCCTCAAAAACTGATTCTTTAGTGTTCCACTACCAATTCAGCAAGGAGGAGGGGCTCCTCAACTAGCCCCCACTCTTCCTGGTCCCTTTCCTTGAACATTTCTTTCAAAATTGTGAAATGACCACAATATCACTCACAAACGGTTCATTGGAAAAAGCAGGATCGGGCCCAGACAAGCAGGAAAGCAACAGATAAAGAAACAGGTTGAAAGCCCTAAGGGAATAGTGTCAGGAGTAAGAAGAGCCAAGTGCAGGCATGAACCCCTGGAACAATACTTAAAATGGTGAAATCTGAGGTGATAAAAGTGTCATTTTGGGACATAAACAAGTGATTTAAGAAAGGAGTGAAAAGTTAACTCTACAGAGGCTGTAAAGAATTAAGCAGTTAAACTTTGTGAAAATGTTAAAAAAGGACCATATTAAAGAGAGAATTCTTGGTTTCTTTGCAGCCATTCTGAAGGAAAAATAGGCCCTTTTCCAGAAGAATGCCTGTAAATAATCCAAATATATACAGCTATGTAAAAACAAAGCAGTGTAAAGAAATGTTAAGGAAAAGAAAATGTGTATGTATCTATTTGTCTGTGAAAATATGTAAAGTTCTAAGAATCTAAACCAACACATCTGGTTTGTAAAACTCCTGTTTTGTAGGTGTAAGATAAATTGATTTTGTTTTTGTTTTTAATGCCACTACAAATTCATTTGACTTTAATTCAAAGTTGCAAAACTGACAGACCTTTTTGCAAGACACAGGTAATTAGTGTTGTTTGGCTTTGGGTTTTAGCATTTAACCCTTAAGGGGTATCTTGATTCTTTACAAAATTAAAATGTTTTTAAATAAAGACCAAGTCATGGCTGCAATAGGGCAGTCAAAATCAGGAGAATAGGGAGAGATTCTGGAGTCTTTTTGTTTGTTTGGGGTTTTTTTTGGTAACAATAGCAGATAAGAGCTGTAATTAAAGAATAAGAAATTAACAGTGACCCTTTGAAGCAACAGCAGAGATGAGGTGCACAAAACAAAAAGAAGCAATGTTAAAAACACTGAGCCTTAAAATGGCTCTGTGTAATCAGACTGTCACTTTGATAAGGGTACACGAAAACTCTGTAAGAACAAAAGAAACAGTTACACCTTATGAAAAAGTTGATATGGCTAATGTTTTTAAAAAGTTATAATATAGAAGGAATCTGCATTTTCCCTAGGACATGTGCAGTGTATATTGTAGAAAGGGGTAAAAAAATGCAAATGAAATGTGCTGCTGAATTAAAATCCTATTAGGGCTCCAAAAAGAGCCGCAATAGGCTGTGTTTTCTTTTTCAGATCCCTGTGTATTAAGACAGAGTCTCTGAGCTCTGCTGATGGCTTTGAATCCAAAAGCCAAGCCTGTGGTGATGCAAATTACCTAACTGATAAAGAAAGGTGAGAACTGCCAGCACAAAAGAAGCTGCAAATAAAGAACATACCTGATCAGCAAACAAATTGCCTACATAAAAGCCATGGTATAACAAGATACCTTTAATAGATTTGATGCTAATGTTACTGTTAATATTAAACATTAAAATAACTTTAATGTTAGTAAGTACCCCTGTAACAACTTGTAGTGTGTATGATTTTTGGAAAAATCCTTTAAAGTAGTATGGTAATGATGCTTCTCAGCTATTACCTGTGAATAAACTTAATGCTTAACACAGCAGGAAAAACATTACAAACTTGGTCTGCTATATAAAAGGAAAAACTTGAGGTACACCACCTCATGACTTTAATAACTAAACAATGGAATAATTTCCGCATAACCCTTAAAAAGTAGAACCCATTAAAACCTGGCCTGCCCATAGCACAAAAAACACAAGAAAATATGGGGGTAATTCCTCTGTTTCGCCTGCAATCAGCAAGGGTATTTGTAAAAGAAAGGAATCCTTGAAGTAATAATCAATGCCATCCCAAAAGGGGTAGAAAAATGTTATTTTTGTCTTTCAGATAATCCAAAGTACTGTATAACGGGCTATGTGTATGTGTTAATTCTTGGGGGAAAGTGTTTAAGAAGTGTTAGTAACCCACCAGAAGACAAATGTAAATGTACTATAAGTACTGTGTTCACCAATAATCACATTTACTATTTGCCACAACAACAACAACAACAACAAAAGAGTCTCAGCTTACTGTAAGTACTGATTTAGTTGAGTTCTCTATCCACCTCGGCATTGAATGGCAAACAGTTACCAATCATCTGTTAAAAGGTAAAAAGGCAACATAGTTCCTAGAAAAAAAATGTGGAAAACTGGAGCTGGGGCTGGGGCGGAGTGCCGGAGCTTTTGTTAAATAAAGCCCTTATAGAACCGGTTGTCCTGGAACAACCGGTTCTAAAAGGACTTCTAAATTTAACAACCAGTTCCTGCAAACCGGCTCCAGCTCACCACTGGGTATAACCCGATACTTTTAATAGATTTGCAGATGATACAAAATTGTTCAGGATAGTTATGTCCCAGGCAGCCTGCGAAGAGACACAAAGAGATCTCACAAAACTGGGTGATGGGACAACGAAATGGCAGATGAACGTCGGTGCTGTTAAGTGCAAAGTAATGCACATTGGAAAACATAATCCCAACTATCCCTATAAATTAAAAAGCCTGCGTAAAATTTCAAGAGAACATTGAACACACTGGCCCCAAAAACAAATTGCCTAAAGAAAAGGGTTGGTATAACCAGTGATGAGCTTCAACAATATTAACACCAGGTTCCCTTTTCCTCCTCACCCCATGAGGGGGTTGTGGCCACCCCCCTGGACTTCTGCCCCATCCACCCCACCACGTTCCTTGATGCCCCTCGGGATCCCTGCCCCATCCACCTCCCTTCCCTGTCCTCTGACTACCCTCTGCCGCCCATCCAACCACTCCTCTCATTCCTGATTGCCCCCCAGGACCCCTGTCCCATCCAACCACCCCTTCTCCCTGTCCCCTGACCATCCCTGGAATCCTTTCCCTGACTGCCCCCCTCCACCCCATCCAACCCCTGCTCCTTCCTGACTGCCCCCCCAGGACCCTTGCCACCATTCCATCCCTGTGTTTTCTGCCTTCTGACCGCCCCACCCCTATCAACCTGTCCATGACCCCCAAACTCCCCTGCCCTCTTCCTACACACTCTCCCTGCCCCCTTACCATGCTGCCTGGAGCTGCTCGGCCAGGCCCAGCACCAGCATCGGTGTCGCAGGGCCTGGGCCGGACTGGGCCTGGAGCTGTAACTGTGGGGCAGGAACCAGCACCAGCGCTGCAGGGGCCGGGCTGGACCGGAACCGCAGGGTTGGGACCCAGCATTGGTGCCGCGGGGGCCAGGCCAGAGCCGTGGGGCCAGGACCCAGCACCGGCGCTGCAGGGGCCAGGCCAGAGCCATGGGGCCAGGACCCAGGCCCGGCACCGCGGGGCGTGAGCCAGGCTGGGTCGGGAGTTGCAACCGCGGGGCCGGGCCCCAGCACTGGTGACACGGGGGTGGGACCCAGCACCGGCGCCGCAGATAGCCACAGGACCAGAGCCAGGGGTACTCGGCTGGGGCAGGACCGAGCTAGGGCTGGAGGTGCTCTGCTGGGGGTACAAGGCTGTAGGGAGCTGCTAAGCCGGCCACACCTCCCCTCCCTCCGTGGCCCAGCTTACCTGTGCCTGCTGCTTGTTTCAGGCTTCCTGTGAACATCTGATTTGTGGGAAGCGAGGGAGGGGGGAAGAAGTGGGGCAGAGCATTCAGGAGAGGAGGGGGAAGTGAGCTTGAGCTGGGGCTGGGGCGGAGTGTCGGAGCTTTTGTTAAATAAAGCCCTTATAGAACCGGTTGTCCTGGAACAACCGGTTCTAAAAGGACTTCTAAATTTAACAACCAGTTCCTGCGAACCAGCTCCAGCTCACCACTGGGTATAACCCGATACTTTTAATAGATTTGATGTTAATATTAAACATTGGGATAACTTTAATGTTAATAAGTACCCCTGTAACAATGTATGTGTGTATGATTTGGGGAAAAAAACTTTAAGGTCAGATGGTAATGATGCTTCTCAGCTATTCCCTGTGCATAAACCTAAAGCTTAGCAAAGCAGAAAAAACATTACAAATTTGGTCTGCTGTATAAGAAGAAAAACTGAGGCACGCCACCTCATGAATGTAATAACTGACCAGTGGCATAATTTCCCCTAAACCCTTAAAAGATGGGAGCCATTGAAACCTGGCCTGCCTATAGAACAAAAACACAAGAAAGTGTGGGGGTAATTCCTCTGTTTTGCTTGCAATCAACAAAGATATTTATAAAAGGAAGGGCTATTTTAAGCAATAATTTGCCACCCCAGAAGGGGTAGAAACATGTTCTTTTTGTCTTTTAGAAAATCAGGAAAAGCTGGTACCAGCTGAAGAGCAACCCAGAATACCATGGATCTACTGTCGCACCAAAGATTGTGGTTTGTGTTTTATGTTTTGCATTTTGGCTTGTGTTGTTTGTCTTGTTAGCATTGTGTGTATTGTGTTACAAAGAAGAAAATACTATATTAGGCAGAAAAGGATTAACAAGCATTTTAGCTGTATTTACAGAAACCGATGTTGCAGAAGGGCAGAAGTCAAGAAACGCCCGTCTGTTAACAGGGAAATATCCTTAGGTGGTAAACGCACATATAAAGGCAAAATATGCATGAGACACGAGGTTTATCTGTTGGTAGGAATAAAAGGATGGACATAAAAAAAATTAAAGTACAAAGTGAAATTACCAAGGGAAAAAAGGGTATGTAAAAACATTGGTTTTTACACCCTCTGACCCACAGCCCAACTCCCCATCCAGCCCTGGGCAACAGCAGCACCACCCCAGGCAGTTGGTTGCCAGCTCGGGCACCAACCATTACCCAGCGACAGTCCATTGGCTGCCAGCTGGTCAGAAACCGTCACCTCGTGACAGACAGAAAACAGCAGTACATGCAAGCGGATTCTCCCTGTGAACATACCCCAGTGCTGCACCTTCTCACCAGGCAGGAGGCGGCACCGCTCCTGTGGTCTCTGTTCCTCCTCCTGGCAGCGGGAACCGATGCTGGCCTGGCCTTGATCTGCTTCTCACAGGCGTGTGCCGTGCTCTGAGCGCACAAGGCCCTGATGGCTCCACTAAGCATCGCTGTCAGACAGTGTCACTTAGTGACCACCCAATATGCGACGAGTCTTTCACAAAACACGAGGCAGACTGACAATAGCTGGTACCACCCCTCTTCTCAAGCAGCTCAAGTCACTCCCACCAGGAACCACCAACCACTGCAGCACACGCCCTGCACCTCAATTCCTCTTTCGGTCCCTTCCCCCCCACCTCTAAATAACAAGAGCCACCAGTGTGAGTTCTAGGGTGGGGACAGCAACATTTCCAGAAGAGAAAAGTTCCAAGAGCTGGTTCCAAACCCAACCTGACAAACAGCCCAAGGACCCAATCAGCCTCCAACAGCTTCTCTCCAGTGTCTCTCCAAGTGCCCAGTGCCCCTTCCCCAGACTGCACAGGCCCACACAGACATAAACAACCCCCCGCCACACACAAACCCACATAGCACACAGAACCATATATAAGGGAAAGCCACACAAAACATAGAAAGAACAAATCCATCAAAATGTACAACAAAAGCACACAACAAGAAAGCACAAAAACCACATACCAAAAGAATACTTAGCAAAAAAACAATCTGCATGCAAAAATCATACACACACCAATGCACTCAAAACTATGCCAGCCATCCACCAAAATCACACAGGACCCACATGCTCATCAACACAACAGATGAAAACCACATTAACATAGAGAAAGCCAGGCAGGTTTTGAGTCACACAGCTGGTTTTTACAGCTGGTTTGGGGAGCAAAGACTGAGGAGGAGTCGGGGGCAGTGCTCTGGGCTCTGCCTGACCCCTCTTGACACAGCCGGCTGGTGGAGAGCAGAGCCGGGTAGATCTGTGGAATCTGCCCTGCTCTCTGTAAAGCAAGGAGACCTCAGTGTCTTCTGAGCTGGAATTGTATTTTCTGCAGGATAAAATGATTGGTAGAAGCCGTTTGCTTAAAGAAAACTAGTGTTTTAGGTGAGGTTTGAACTCACAACCTCAGCCTTACTCTACTCAGCACTGTTCTATAGACACTGTATACTAACCCACTGCACCACAGAAGTCAACATTCAGAGTCTCGTCTCTATGTTTCATGGATGGATGAGAGGGTTGCATTAGCTAAAACAAATTGATATTTAAGGCTGCAGGATGGCAGCAGCAGAGGTGGGGAGCCTCCTTCTGTGTGATAGAGCTGATTCCCCTTCCGTTGCTGAGGGGAAGGTTGGTGCTTTGAGCCCCCCGGGGCAGGAATGACCCATGGGTGAGATTAATGGACTCAAGAGAAGGGAAGGGAAGTCTTTTCTATTCCTGCCTAGCTCCATTGGTCTCCTGTGGCCCTTTTGGCTCTCTGCTCCCCTGTTGGGGAGATGCAGAGACAAGCCTCCATCTGAGTGAGTCATCGAGAGGCTGTGTCCCATGGAGTGTGTGGGGGCTGTGTCCCATGGAGGGGGAGGGTTGGATTGGGCTCAAGGGGAGAAGGTTGTGTGCAGCATGTGGGGGAGGATGTGTTCCTTAGGATATAAATGATGGAAAACACAGGAGTAGTGACAGTGAAGCCCTGTGTCTCAGTGTTATGACCCTGTTTGGTGCTGCCGTTCACCTTCCCCTTCTATGGTCTCATCTTTCATTGAATCCAGCATTTTTTCACCTATCATCACCACAGAGGTGTCCCACATGCCTCAGATACAGAGACACCGAGGACTGGAACTGATTTCAGCTGCTGGACAGCTCTGCTAGGTCTTTATTCATTTGCACAGGAAAATGCTGAGTGTTTAAATTCATTTCAACCATCCCCATTCAGCGAACTCCTGAACATACTGGAGATGGGTCTGGAAATCAATCTTCATTCAAAAAAGTTTTCCAAGGGAATCACTTGGGCTATGTCTTCACTACCCCCCGTATTGGCGGGTAGCAATCGATTTCTCGGGGATCTCGCAGAGTCTCATCTATACGTGATATATCGATCCCCGAACGAGCCCTATCGATCCCGGAACTCCACCACACCCAAACGGCGGTAGGCGGAGTTGACATGGGGAGCCGCGGACGTCGATCCCATGCCCTGAGGACGGTAAGTAATTCGATCTAAGATACTTCGACTTCAGCTATGTTATTCACGTAGCTGAAGTTGCGCATCTTAGATCGTTTTCCCTCGTAGGTAGACCAGCCCTTGGATTGTAATAGGAACCTATTATCCTGCAGGGAAACATTCACCCACTGAGCTGTTCTCTGAACAAAAATATCCTGTAGCGCTAGAGCAGGAACAGTTTTTAACCTGGGGGTTACTAAACTAATCTCTCTACAAACACACAGCTTACGAACTCCCCACGCCCGCTCTGTGTCACCAGAGCACAACAACAACCTCTCCTTGGAGCACACACAGCTCCCCAGCTCCCTGCCCATCAGTCTCTCCAGCATTGCTCCAATCCCTTAAAGCAGGGTCTCAACCTCAATTTACCTTAGGGCCAGTGCCAGTCCTCCAATCCTCCCAGTGGGCCAATAATGTCACTCATACCACTCAGAACTCACCGTCCAAAACTCTGCCTCTCACCTGCCTAAGGCTCCGGGAGAGAGATGGAGGGAGGAGGTCTAGGGTTCAGGCCCTGGGTTGGTGCTGGGGATTGGGTGCAGGAGGGGTGCAGGCTCTAGGGGGAGTTTGGGTGCAGAAGGGGTGAGAGGCTGGTCTCTGGGAGGGAGTTTGGGTGGGGGAGAGGTTCTAGGGTGCAGGCTGTGGGATGGAGTTTGGTTGCTGGGTGCAGGCTCTAGGCGAGGGTAGGGGAATAGGAGGAGGGGTGGGGGTGCACGCTCGGGGAGGGAGATTGGGGCGGCTGGGAGGGGGTGTGTGGAGGGAGGGAGTGCAGGCTCTCGGAAGGAGTCAGGGGTGCGGCACTTACCTGGGGCTCCAAGGTAGGGCAGGCTGGAAGGCCTCTGCATGCTGCTGCCCCCAGGCATCACCCCTACAGCGTATCATTGGCTGCAGGGGGTTGGAATGGGGGTACCGCGTAGAGGCACAGCTCTGCCCCGCCTTGCCAGGGGGAGAGGCCGGCAGCCACTGGAGCGAGCAGGCAGATGCTGCACTGCTGGGGCCCCTGGAGGGGAGCCCCTGGGGGCAGCAGGTGGGGCCAAGGGAGTGACCTGCTGAAGCTCCATGGGCAAGACCTGGGAACCAGGACTGCCAGCCAGACAAACACCTTTAAGAGAAGGCATCCTTCTCCCTGTCAAAAAATGATCTTCCTTCTTCAGTTCAGTGACAGCCTGAATTGTTCCTTATCCTGGCAGAGCCAGAGGATGGAAAGCAGCAACATCAAACCCCTGTGTAGCTAGCAGGGATGGACATAAACACTCCCTGCTATCTGAAGAGATGTTCAGCTTTGCCCTTGGTCAACTACAAGGCGAAAGGGAAAGGAGGTGGTGCCAGATATAAAGAGTGAAACATGACACATCATAGTTACGCCCATGGTGGCTGCAAAATATTTTTATGTACTTCTTCTTATCATCAGTGTATTGTTTTCTCTGGAGTCTAGGCCTTGACCAAGACATTTGTACCTTAATAAAATAATCAACTGCCCTTGGTGAAGGCAATGGACTAAACACCCACTGGGGTGTCCCTACAGGTACAAGTACTAACAACAGTAGCTGCCTTTTAGCCATAGTTTTTAATTAGGTCAAATAATTGAAACAAAACCCGTTAAATCATTTCTCAGCCCAAGTCCTTCACCCACATTCCCTAGAGCATTGGGCCACCATGTGAACGTTTCATTTCTCTCCTCAATTTCACACAGAGACACAATTTCCTTTGTACAAATCCATGAGCAGCAAAACCTCCCTATGTCTCTGGTCTGAGCTAGCGTATTCGATTCCAGTGAACTCTTCTCTCCTGCAATCGTGATGGGCAGACAGAGGAGTCGTGGCACCTGCATCCCTGCCAGGGAGATATTGGCTCGGCTCTTTCTTTCTGCTGCTGTTGTTCATCCATGAAACATCAAGGGTGGAATGCAAAGCTAAGCTCACACACCAATCCCCTGAAACATTTCAGTGCCCCAGAGAAATCCTGCCCCCAGCTATTGGAACGATGTGCTGGAGATTTGACTAGGAAAGAGACTATCTGAATTATCAGAGTGGGGAAGGAACAACAATCTACAGCAATGTCGTTAACACAAACACACTGTCATCCTGCTCCAGCCAGAAGGGAAATGGGCAGGAATTCTCGCTGTTCAGCCAAGGACACACTTACACTGATGCGCAGCCATGAGTGTGCTGGGGAAGCTGATCTGAGCAAACAATTGGAATGACAATTCAGTGAGAACAGAATCATCATGTAGTGAAACAAATACATGTTAAGTAGTTGTGGCTGAGTGTTTAAGGTGATAGAGTAGAAATCCATTGGGGTTTCCCTGTGCAGGTTCAAATCCTGCCAACTATGCAAGCACTGTGGTGTTGTTGTTGTTGTTATTATTGCACTCTTAGTGTCTAAGCATCCACAGTGTGAACTGGAGCCAGATCTAGTTTCACTTTGTCTACACTTAAAACACTGCTGTGGTACTGCTATAGCTCTCTGGAGCAGACAGTGACTGGAGGGGTTTTCCCATCCCTGTAATAGCTACATTGACAGAACAGTTCTCCTTTTCTTTAGCACTATCGAACCAGGGCTTAGGTCACCTTAACTCTGTGGGTTGCGGGGGAGATCACACCCTGAGAGACGTCGCTCTGCCAGTTAAGTGCCCAGCGTACACCAGCCCTTAGATTTCTCTTGGTATTTCAATGCAGGCACTGACCTGTGAGAGGAAAACATCAGCTCACAAACACAGAGACTGAATTCCCTGCATTTAATCTCGCTGCACTTTCCATAAAGTCACAAAATTCAATTCATTCTTGCTAGGACAGAGAAAAAATAAGTGACACTAAGTTTTTCGCTTGGTTACATAAAATTAAGTGTTTAACGAATATAGTAAAAAATCTGTACTGATTCCTCTAACTAAGACCACAGCGTAAAATAGGAACAGAGACAAATCTTGTCAGTGGTGGCTAATTTCACAAATGATCTTCCCATTATTAATTTCCACACTGCCCCCATTGGAAGTCTGGGCATCTCCAGTGTCATAGCTCTGCATTCACCTTCCCCTTAGAATTGTTCTCAGACATTTGTCTTCCTCTGCAGCGTGGGGCATGGAGTCACTTGCTGGAGGATGAATCTATGAATCTATTCCCAAATTTGGAAAATTATGCAGTTCAGAATGTGAATAGTGACCCCGTCTCCTTCCTGCACCTGCTCTACATTGTTCCCCAGCAGCTTCTCCCCCTGCAGAGTAACCCCAGCACGGCAGTGCAGCCGCCCAGGGTTCAGCAAGGGCCCCTGGCAAGGACAGTGGGTGCAGCTAACAGCCCAGTGTGCCTGGCAGTGAGGCAGTTTAAAAAAGCAACACTCCCCCAGAAGTACAGAGACTGAATTCCCCAACTTTAACATCATGACCCCCTGTAGAAAGCCACATGTGCCAGTTGTATTTTCACAGGGAGATGCAAAAATCAAGTGACACCAATTTTTAAATTGAATAAATAAAGTTGAGGAGATAGTTATTAACCTCACAAAAAAAGGCTCATTTCCCAAACAATCCTCAAAATGTTACCAATTCCCACCCTTCCTCCATAGCAGCTCTGTGCAGTGTAACTGTTCTGCAGGCAGCTTCCCATTAAATGCTGTTGTGGGATATTCCCTGGCCTGGAAATGTATGAACGACAGAATTTGAAGCACAAACCTGGCTCCCTGCAACAGGCGGGATTTGAGTGTTTTGTCCCTGTCACTTAATGTTTGTCAATAGTACAGATGCCATGGGCAGGACTCTTGGCTCTGCCAGAGGGATCCTGGCACAGGGGCTGGTGGGGGAGAAGGGATTGTAGATTCTGACTTGCCCTCTGGAGAGGAGCTAATAAGTGAAGGGGGCATTTCTAACTTCTCCCCTGCCTCAGTGTCCCCTGGGCTGGAATTGTACATTCCACAGGACCAAACGAGGGGGTGATGCCATTTGGTTAATGAAAACCTGTGCTCCAGCTGAGGTTTGAACTCACAACCTCAGCCTAGCTCTTCTCAGCACTGCCCTATAACTACTGTGTGCTAACCAATTGTGCCACTGGAGAACCTGTTAACTGTGGTTCTCCCTAGGTTGATAAAGGTGAGGAGTGACCCCAAAACATTCTCAGTGAAGTTGAGAGCAGGTAGCGACAAGCGTTGTACTTGGTGGGGTGGATTCTTATTAAGGCTTCCAGGCACCATTTGACCCTTTTGTTCGTCCCTGTGTAATAACAGAGCTGATTAAGACTCACTGTAGAGTCTTGCTGCAGACCAACAGATCTGAAATCACTGATCACCAGGTCTAAGCATTAGTCCTGCTTTGGGACAGTGTCTCTCATCCAACAAACTACCCAGTCTGTGCTAGCAGTGAGGCTCCCTCACTAACAGCTGAAATCAGGGAGAGCTGTGTGAAGTGCAGGGACCCAGGGGTGCCTGAACAGGGGGGAACAACACCCCAGAACTTTTAAAAATGGGAGAGCTCGGCCTTGCCACTTTGTAATGACCGTAAGGGCGAGTGAGGGAGGAGGGGGCCGAGAGCAGTGAGCGGGAGGTGGGGTCTTAGGGGGAAGAGGCCGCACAGGAGCGGGGCCTTCAGGAGAAGGGATGGTGCAGGGGCGTGGCCTCGAGTGGAAGGGGTGGAGCTACTGTTCAGGCTCTGGTGGCCACTACTTTTAGGGAGCCTGTTCCACTCCTGGCGGGACCACAAGATGTCCCAGAGCAGAGGGGGCCAGCAGAGCGGTGACAGGGTGGAACAGGAAGTGGCCGGCAATATGGCCAGACAGTGGAGGGAGAAAGGGGCTTTCCCCCCAGGAGGTGAGAGGTGAACTCTGGGTTTTCATTGACCCAGAGCAGCAGCTGTGTATGAGGTGCAGTGGAGGGAGGGGCACATCCACAGAGCTTTTGGTGTCTGGATTTAAGAGCTGGAGGCAAAAGGCCACTGCCCAGAGGGCTGTGGGTGGTGTTTTGCTCAAAGTGTTGTGTTATGAATCCTCATTGTGGTGTTTTCCCAAGTTAATACAAGGTGAGTTTCCTCCTTTTTCTTAAAGTTTCTTTTCTACACTCAGTGCGTGTGAGTGGGGAAAGTATCGCCTCTTAGAGGGACCCAGTGGCCACGGCTAGTTTCCCCAGGTTACTGGGTGGGGGCTTAAGCAGATTGTGTGTTGTATTGTTGAAGAGGAGCCCCTAGCACCCAGACAGGGAATTGTAACTTCAACCTTCAGAGTAAGAGCCAGAGGAGCGAACAGGAGCTGCTAACAGGGAGTTTTGCAAGGGAGTTTGGAAGGGGAGTAGGAAGGGAGGGGGGTCCCTTGTCGGTCTCCTCTGGGACCCATTGGTCCCCTGAACTCATAACCTGAGCCACATCGAAAACCTTTCTGTTTACAGCAGAGAGAAGCGGACAGGGAGCTGTAGATGGGAATTTGCAAGAGTTTGACAGAGGGAGGCTTACAATGGTGAGGAGGACCCGCAACACCTGTGCCAGCACTGCTTCTGTCTCCTCCACCTGCGCCTGTAGCCAGACAGAGCACCAAAGCATGCATGCTTTTACCCAGATTCTGGTGTGGGCTTGCAAAGACTGTAATTTGCAATTTCCACTTACTGATATCCAGGCTGGGGGTGGCATCCAATGTGAAAGGTGCCTACTGGTGGAATCTCTCAGGCAGCAGGTGGGAGAGCTACAGGAGGAGGTGGCTAGGCTGAGGAACATCTATGTCCATGAGCAATTCCTGGACAGTATTCATGTGGAGACAGCTGATGGTGCTGTCCCAGTTGACAGGACTACTGACACTCCAGTGAAGGAGGAGATGCCTCAGGGTGTATCTGACACACCAGTGGAGGAGGAGGCTCAGGGTGGACACAGCCAGCTGGTTACTTCTAGCAGCAGGCAGTGCTCCACTGCTGCTGCGAACCCTCCTGTTGTGGTAAAAGATAACCATTATGCTCTTCTTGATACAGGAGAGAAGAAATCACCCCCAGCAGTAAAGGGGGTGAAGCCTCGTACCCCTAAGGCTGGGAGGTCTGCTGCCACCACTGATAAGAAACGTAGGGTAGTGGTGGTTGGAGACTCTCTGCTGAGGGGGACGGAGACACCCATCTGTCGCCCTGACCATTCATCCTGGGAGGTATGCTGCCTGTCAGGGGCCCGTATCCGAGATGTTACAGAGGCTTTGTCGAGGATTATCCGGCCTTCTGACTACTATCCCATGCTACTCATCCATGTGGGCACAAATGATACTGCGAGGTGTGACGCTGAGCAGATCAAGAGTGACTACAGGGCTCTGGGAGTACGGGTTAAGGAGTTTGGAGCGCAGGTGGTATTCTCTTCGATTCTTCCTGTTGAAGGTAGGGGTCCGGGCAGAAACAGATGCATCGTGGAGGTGAATGCCTGGCTGCGAAGATGGTGTCACCAGGAGGGCTTTGGCTTCCTCGACCACGGGATGCCGTTTGAGGAAGGACTGCTAGGAACAGATGGCGTTCACCTTTCGAAGCGGGGAAAGGCCTTATTTGCGCACAGACTGGCTAACCTAGTAAGGAGGGCTTTAAACTAGGTTCGACGGGGACAGGTGAGCAAAGCCCACAGGTAAGTGGGGAACAAGACCTGGGAGATGGGTTGGAAACAGGAGGGAGCACGGGCTATAATGGCAGAGAGGAAGGAGGGTCAGGGCAAAGCTGGGAGGCAAGATCAAACCAGTATCTTAGATGCCTTTATACAAATGCAAGAAGTATGGGTAATAAGCAGGAAGAACTGGAAGTGCTAATAAATAAATACAACTATGACATTATTGGCATTACTGAAACTTGGTGGGATAATACACACGACTGGAATGTTGGTGTGGATGGGTATAGTTTGCTCAGGAAGGATAGACAGGGGAAAAAGGGAGGAGGTGTTGCCTTATATATTAAAAATGTACACACTTGGACTGAGGTGGAGATGGACATAGGAGACGGAAGGGTGGAGAGTCTCTGGGTTAGGCTAAAAGGGGTAAAAAACACAGGTGATGTCGTGCTGGGAGTCTACTACAGGCCACCTAATCAGGCGGAAGAGGTGGATGAGGCTTTTTTCAAACAACTAACAAAATCATCCAAAGCCCAAGATTTGGTGGTGATGGGGGACTTCAACTATCCAGATATATGTTGGGAAAATAACACCGCGGGGCACAGACTATCCAATAAGTTCCTGGACTGCATTGCAGACAACTTTTTATTTCAGAAAGTTGAAAAAGCTACTAGGGGGGAAGCTGTTCTAGACTTGATTTTAACCAATAGGGAGGAACTTGTTGAGAATTAAAAGTAGAAGGAAGCTTGGGTGAAAGTGATCATGAAATCATAGATTTTGCAATTCTAAGGAAAGGTAGAAGGGAGTACAGCAGAATAGAGACAATGGATTTCAGGAAGGCGGATTTTGGTAAGCTCAGAGAGCTGATAGGCAAGGTCCCATGGGAATTAAGACTGAGGGGAAAAACAACTGAGGAAAGTTGGCAGTTTTTCAAAGGGACGCTATTAAGGGCCCAAAAGCAAGTTATTCCGATGGTTAGGAAAGATAGAAAATGTGGCAAAAGACCACCTTGGCTTACCCTTGAGATCTTGCGTGACCTACAAAATAAAAAGGCGTCATATAAAAAATGGAAACTAGGTCAGATCACGAAGGATGAATATAGGCAAATAACACAGGAATGCAGAGGCAAGATTAGAAAGCAAGCACAAAATGAACTTCAAACTAGCTATGGGAATAAAGGGAAACAAGAAGACTTTTTATCAATACATTAGAAGCAAGAGGAAGACTAAGGACAGGGTAGGCCCACTGCTCAATGAGGAGGGGGTAACAGTAACGGGAGACTTGGAAATGGCAGAGATGCTTAATGACTTCTTTGTTTCGGTCTTCACTGAGAAGTCTGAAGGAATGTCTAGTATAGTGAATGCTTACGGGAAGAGGGTAGGTTTAGAAGAGAAAATAAGGAAAGAGCAAGTAGAAAATCACTTAGAAAAGTTAGATGCCTGCAAGTCACCAGGGCCTGATGGAATGCATCCTAGAATACTCAAGGAGTTAATGGAAGAGGTATCTGAGCCTCTAGCTATTATCTTTGGGAAATCATGGGAGACGGGGGAGATTCCAGAAGACTGGAAGGGGGCAAATATAGTGCCCATCTATAAAAAGGGAAATAAAAACAACCCGGGAAACTACAGACCAGTTAGTTTAACTTCTGTGCCAGGGAAGATAATGGAGCAGGTAATCAAAGAAATCATCTGCAAACACTTGGAAGGTGGTAAGGTGATAGGGAATAGCCAGCATGGATTTGTAAAGAACAAATCATGTCAAACTAATCTGATAGCGTTCTTTGATAGGATAACGAGCCTTGTGGATAAGGGAGAAGCAGGTGGATGTGATATACCTAGACTTTAGTAAGGCATTTGATACAGTTTCGCATGATATTCTTATAGATAAGCTAGGAAAGTACAATTTAGATGGGGCTACTATAAGGTGGGTGCATAACTGGCTGGATAACCGTACTCAGAGAGTAGTTGTTAATGGCTCCCAATCCTGCTGGAAAGGTATAACAAGTGGGGTTCCGCAGGGGTCTGTTTTGGGACCGGTTCTGTTCAATATCTTCATCAACGATTTAGATGTTGGCATAGAAAGTACGCTTATTAAGTTTGCGGACGATACCAAACTGGGAGGGATTGCAACTGCTCTGGAGGACAGGGTCAAAATTCAAAACGATCTGGACAAATTGGAGAAATGGTCTGAGGTAAACAGGATGAAGTTCAATAAAGATAAATGCAAAGTGCTCCACTTAGGAAGGAACAATCAGTTTCACACATACAGAATGGGAAGAGACTGTCTAGGAAGGAGTATGGCAGAAAGAGATCTAGGGGTCATAGTGGACCACAAGCTTAATATGAGTCAACAGTGTGATACTGTTGCAAAAAAAGCAAACATGATTCTGGGATGCATTAACAGGTGTGTTGTAAACAAGACACGAGAAGTCATTCTTCCGCTTTACTCTGCGCTGGTTAGGCCTCAACTGGAGTATTGTGTCCAGTTCTGGGCACCGCATTTCAAGAAAGATGTGGAGAAATTGGAGAGGGTCCAGAGAAGAGCAACAAGAATGATTAAAGGTCTTGAGAACATGACCTATGAAGGAAGGACTGAAGGAATTGGGTTTGTTTAGTTTGGAAAAGAGAAGACTGAGAGGGGACATGATAGCAGTTTTCAGGTATCTAAAAGGGTGTCATCAGGAGGAGGGAGAAAACTTGTTCACCTTAGCCTCCAATGATAGAACAAGAAGCAATGGGCTTAAACTGCAGCAAGGGAGATTTAGGCTGGACATTAGGAAAAAGTTCCTAACTGTCAGGGTAGTCAAACACTGGAATAGATTGCCTAGGGAAGTTGTGGAATCTCCATCACTGGAGATATTTAAGAGTAGGTTAGATAAATGTCTATCGGGGATGGTCTAGACAGTATTTGGTCCTGCCATGAGGGCAGGGGACTGGACTCGATGACCTCTCGAGGTCCCTTCCAGTCCTAGAGTCTATGAGTCTATGAGTTGCTGCCAGCTGAGCTAGCCAGGCCGCCTAAATGTATTAACCCCTTTCATCGCAAGAGCAAACACCGGGTACTTCTGTGCTTCTCAGCAGCTGGGAAAAATCCTCTTGCAGTAAATCCTCCCCTCCTCTTGCCCCACACTCAGTTGCTCTGTGGCTTTTAAGCCTTCCCTTGGAGCTGTCAGCACCAGCTGCCTCTGCTTCAGATGCCCAGAGGAGGAGAGGTGTACTGGGGTCCAGCCTGGGACTCTTCCTCCCTCCTGCCTATCCATGACTATTAAACCTGGGCAAGAGGAAGAGGGTGGCAACTGGGCAGTCGACGTGCTCTCTTTCACGTAAATCAGTGTGACTCCTGGCCTATCCCTGCTCAGATCAGAGGAATTGGAGGCTACCTCCTGCCCTCCACTGGTTCCACTACGGAGAGACATGTCCTCTAAACCGACCTCACTACAAACCTGCACCAGGGAGTGGTCATCATAGAAGAGTTTCCTCTGACAGTTGGGAAAATGGGACCAGCGGTCCTCAGGCCGTCTGACACAATTAAAATCCACCCCCTACACCAAACACTGTGTAGTCCAGAGGAAGGGAGCCAGTTCCTTTCACACCTTAACTGGGGACCATAAACACTAATCTAGCGGTAACAAGTGCCATGGAGCACTGCAAATGTGAAGAACAAGACTCCAACCTCATCATTCTTCCCTGGCCAGGAGGGCCAGAAAGACAGGCCCTTCCTCCAATCACCCTCTGCCCATCAAGCCACCCTAAAGCTGTTACTGTGCATTTCCTGAATGCACACCATGTCCAAGTCCAGCTTCTCCAAGTCACTGAACATCCTACAATCTCCTCCTGGGCCCTCCAATCCCTGCCACGTTCCACGTGGACACTTTTACAGATGCCCCTTATCCAGTACTGCCCTCGCTCAGCTGTGGAGAGGAGCTTTTGTCCCCAATCCCTGCCCCCTCTGGCACCATCTCCGAGGGCCACCCTGCCTCACGCTCTTCCCACCATATTGGGTCAACCAATTAGTCACATGGGAAATACAGCTCCCATCTCTGATTTTAAAAGGTCAGGTGGGCCAACTGGGGCAGAAGTCCATGCTCCATTTTCTTGTTGGGGATCTCAAAATCAGGGACTCACCTCAGGTAAAGGTGCTGCTGTGCTCCCAGAAAACAAGCCACCTCCACGCAAAGAAAGATAAAAGGGCTGTTAAAGCCAGGGATTGAACCAGGGACCTTTAGATTTTCACACTAATACTTGCCTCACTGAGCTACTTTGGTACCTGCGTCATGCTTTTTTGGCCTGCTGCTTCTCTATCTGGGATGTTTTTATCGGCCATGGCCATGGCACACAAAAAGGACGTCATTGTGAACAGCCCATGAAGACAAGACTCGCTTTTGCCTGCCATGCTCAGCTTGACGTGCTTCCTCACACCATTCCTGCCTTAGTTCCCGGGTTGACCTGGTGGCAGAAGGGAACTGGGGGCCAGTGATGTGGGAAGGAAGTTGAGCTGGACCATGAGCTAGACTAGACCCTGACAGTAAGAGTCTGGCCACCACTTGCTGCCCCACCTTGTTATCCTGGCTTCCCCCACTGGAGGTCATTTAGGAAGGGAAGTGGGGCTTCCACCTCCCCTCCCCGATTTTCACATCACAGAGGAGCACAAACAGGAAAACAAATGGCTGCTCCATACTTCTCCCACGAGAGGAACCAGACAACCTTAGCTGTGGTGAGTAAGAAGTGTCTGTTGGCTGACAGGGCCTGTCCGCGAGGAGCTGGAACAGCAGCTGACACCTCCCCCTTGGCTCCATGCTGTGGTAAATGCTCATTGTCTGGCTGCATGGGTGGATGCTGCTCTGGGCTCTGGAGAAAGTATGTATTGGTCTGTCAACCCCTCATCTTCTCTGAGCCAGTCTGGTAAGGTCTCGAGTGCCTCCTCCGGCCTGGCAGCTGAGAGTCTGTGCAGACATCAACCCCCCTGCCAGCCCCACAGGCAGCAGCAGCACCAGCCCCCCCAGCACCACAGGGGCACTCAATGCACTTCCTGTGGGGAAATGGCTCCTTGGCGTCCAGCTGCTAGAGTGAGAGTCAGGAGAGAGCAGTGTCTGGCTCACCTTGGGGAAGAGAAGAGACCTGATGAGAGCTGATCTTCAGTCTCCCCAGCAATGCTTGTCAGTTTTATTGCCACTGTAATAGTCAGTGCCTCCCTTCAGGGCTGGCCCTAGAGGGGTGCAGGACCTGGGACAAATCCCCCCCTTTCTGCCCTTCCCCACTCCATCCCTTCCCCCAAGTCCCACCCCTTCCTGCCCTGCATCTTCCTTCTCCATTCCTCTCCCTGCACCCCACTGAACAGCTGATCACTGCAGGGGGAGGTGCTGAAGGGGAAGAGCAGGAGCCAGAGCTGGTGCAACCATTTAGGAGGACTAGGCGGTTGCCTAGGGCGCCGAGATTTGAGGGCGCCAAAAAGCCCCCGCCCCCAATTTTTTTTAAATGGTTGAGCAGCCGCTGCTGCTGGGACAGAGAGGGAGTCTGAGCTGCCGGCAGCAGTGGGCAGTCCAGGGTGTCCCCTGGGTCAGGGCGCCTCCACGGCAGCCGGCAGTCCAGGGGGTCCCCTGGGTCAGGGTGCTGCCGTGGCAGCCCGCAGTCCAGGATGACCCCTGGGTCAGGGCGCCGCTGCGGCAGACGGCAGTCCAGGGTGTCCCCCTGGGTCAGGGCGCCGCCGTGGCAGCCAGAAGCCCAGAGTGTCCGGAGGGGTCGGCAGGCAGCTCCCGTGGAGCTGCCGCAGTCGTGCCTGCGGACAGTCGGCTGCTTGCGCGGCTCCGGTGTACCTCCCGCAGACACCACTGTGACAGCTCCACTGGAGCCGTGGAGCACTGGACCCTCCGCAGGCACCACTGCGGCAGCTCCACCAGAGCCGCTGGACCAGCACATGGGGTGGCGAAATTGCTATCCACCTAGGGCACTCAAAACCCTAGCACCGGTCCTGGAAGGAGCTTGTCCACAAGGCCCGAAGCAGGGGCAGAGCTGGCTGCCAGTGGGTGCTGAGCAACTTTTTTTCCCCCCTGTTGGTTCTGCAGCCTCATAGCACCCCTGCATTCACTAACTCGGTTCCTTTCATGCTCTAAAGAGAGAAGCGGAACCAGGGCTATGGCTGATCTATAGGGCATCAGGTGAGTGGCAGAGACTGAGTGTTTGCCTGACACCTCAGGGACACAGTGTGAGGTGGTGTCCCAGGCATCTCTATGAAAGGAGCAGAACAGGATTTACTTGCAGTGGGGAGAGAATTGAGAGCATCAGTTTGTATAAAGGTATTGCTTGGGTGAGAGGTTTTGAGCAGGATTCAAACCTACAGAGGGGAATATTATTGGATTTATCAATTCTAACACCTTAACCACTCAGCTGTGAGTATAATAAGGCTTCAATACTAAAGAATAAATAATCACGATGAAGTGGTCAATAATCACAATGCCCAGGCTTGAAGATTTCCCACAGCAAACCTGGCTCCCAAAGCACTTGGGGGGGGATTTTGGGTTTGTTCTCTTTGCTTAGCCATGTGCAGTTGCACAGAGAGCACGTTTAAAAGTCTCCCCTCCCACAGAGCAGGAATGGGAAATGATTCTCAACTTGAAGCCTGATGTGAATGCGAATGTCTGGACCAAGGGGACAGGGACTGGTCTTTGCTAGAGAAACCACTGTCAAGTTTTAGCAAATTAGAACAAGTCAGCAAATAAGAACAACCTCAGGTATCAAGTATCAGAGGGGTAGCCATGTTAGTCTGGATCTGTAAAAGCAGCAAAGAGTCTTGTGGCACCTTATAGACTAACAAACGTTTTGGAGCATGAGCTTTTGTGGGTGAATACCCACTTCGTTAGATGCATTCACCCACGAAAGCTCATGCTCCAAAATGTCCCTCAGGTATCAGTAACTGTTACAGGTTGCAAATTCTTACATGTAGCAGTTTCTGGCACTACACCTGTGCAGCTCTGCTCCCTGACTCTTTGTGGGATCCTGCTCTCTCCTTAGCTCCACCCCACTCTGGTCCAGACAGTTGCAGATCACACAGAAGATGGGACTCCCTGATTTGATTGTGTGAAAGTAGAATAAATTACATTGTGAAAATAGAAAGGATTAAAGAAATGCTGTCTGTACCTTTAAGCAAAACTGTTGGAATGCTGCAATCAAGGTGTCAGGAATACAGACAGTAACACAGAACAATTGCACCTGTCATAAACAGATAAGTAAGAGTTAATGGAACAAAACTGCTTCATATCTCTTTTGCCTGGAAAGGGTTAACAAGATCAGTGAGCCTGGCTGTCACCTGACCTGAGGACCAATCAGAGGACAGGATACTTTCAAATCTTGAGGGAGGGAAGTTTTTGTGCTGTGCTGTTCGTTTTGGTGGTTGTTCACTCTGGGGGCTCAGAGGGACCAGACGTGCAACCAGGTTTCTCTCCAATCTCCCTGATACAGGTTCTTATAGATTCCAAATAGTGAGTACTAGGTAGATAAAGCGAGTTAGGCTTATGTTTGTTTTCTTTATTTACAAATGTGTATTTGGCTGAAAGGAGTTCAAACTGGTATTTTGCTGAAAAGATTTTAATTTGTACTTGTATACTTTGGCTGGGAGGGTGTTCCCAGTGTCTATAGCTAAAAAACCCTGTACCTATTACATTTTAAATTTACAAAGATAATTTTTCCTGTTTTTTCTTTCTTTAATTAAAAGCTTTTCTTGTTTAAGAACCTGATTGTTTTTTTATTCTGGTGAGATCCCAGGGGACTGGGTCTGGATTCACCAGGGAATTGGTGGGGAGAAAGGAAGGAAGGGGGAGAGAGAGGCTGATTTCTCTCTGTGCCAGGATTACTTTCTCTCAGGAAGAATCTTGGAGGGGAAGAGAGAAGGAGGGGGGAAGGTGCATTTTCCTCTCTGTTTCAGGATTCAAGGGCTTTGAATCACAATGGTATTCCAGGGTAACCCAGGGAGGGGAAATCTGGGAGAGGCAACAGTGAAGGAAAGGGTTTACTTTCCATGTGTTAAGATCCAGAGGGTCTGGGTCTTGGCGGTCCCCGGGCCAGGTTTTGGGGGGACCAGAATGTACCAGGCACTGGAATTCCTGGTTGGTGGCAGCGCTACAGGTTCTAAGCTGGTAATTAAGCTTAGAGGAATTCATGCTGGTACCCCATCTTTTTGGACCCTAAGGTTCAGAGTGGGGATTATACCATGACAGCACCGTTTAAGGGCAATTGGTGAAGTATTAGCCTTAGATTGATAAGAGTTAGTAAGGAAGTAGGATATGCATGATGTGCCCCAGGTGAACTTTACTGTTTTGCTTTCTTTGTCCCTTTGTCTAATTCCTGCTCTTTTATCTGTATAAATAAGACTATTTGGGTCTTGCATGGCTACTCACATTATCTGGGTGTTATTGGTGGAGCGCTGCGCTAATAAAACAGAGTGGTCTGACAAATTGTGAGTCCTGATTCTAATTTTCACAATTTGGAGGTTCCACCGAGATGACAACCGTCTTCACTGGGGCTGTGTGATTCCTGACCGTTTTTGTACGATGACCATGGCAGCCGGCACCTGGGTATTTGGCCCGAGTGATCCTCCACTAGAGCGGAAAGGCGCACAGCCACAGTGAGGTCTACGCCATCAAACCTGTTGGTTCAAACTCTGTTCTGGTAGGGATCCTGGGATCTGACATCAGGAATTTGGTCAGGTAATTATTTTTGTGTTTTGTCCGGACTGAGGACTGTCCTATCTCTATGTCTATCCGTCCTCTTGTGGAGCGTTTGAGTCTGGGTGCCGTCTCCGTCCGGGGATAGACCGACCAAGGGGTTCCTGTCTCCGCAGTCTGAGTGAGTGGAATCTGCACAATCGCAGCTGCACTGCACTTTGGGAAAAACCACTGGTGTGAAAGCAAGGGCGATTGAGGCAATAGCCTGTGGGCTCCTTTTGTGTGTTGCACTGGGCATCGCTCTGAGGAACCCGAATTTCCTTCTTGTGTGATTAGTGTGTGAAGTCCTTCTGTATTGGTAACCAGACGTCTAAGTCAGGACATTTCCCTAAATGAACGCCAGCTCATTTTATGTATTTAGGATGGGTCTGGACTCCTGTAAAAAGGGTCCAGACTCCCGTAAATTTCTGGAAAAATGGTCTAGGCTAACTCAGGGAGATCCCAAAACTCAGTGGCCACTATTAAAATCTTGGAACAAAGACTGAGTGGACGTCTTAAAGGACAAACTCGGCCAACCTAAAACTAAATTGGCTAAAGGAGAGGTTAATTGTTTCATGCAGTGGTGGCAAGAGGCAAATCATAGGTGGACAAACTCAAAATTCGCCTCTCTCAAATATTCAAATAATACGTTAAAAGCTTTATTAAAAGCCTCCTCTCCCACCACCAGACTGAGCTCTCCCCTTTACCCCGTTCTCCAAACCCCAGATCGATCCAACCCCCTTCATACTCCCATCTCATTGTAAAAAGGACAAAAAGCCCCTTGTTCTGTTCCCCTTTGTTGTCTGCCTCAAAAAATGATTCTGTAGTGTTCCACTACCAATTCAGCAAGGAGGGGGGGCTCCTCCACTAGCTCCTACCCTTCCTGGCCCCTTTCCTTGAACATTTCTTTCAAAATTGTGAAATGACCACAGTATCACTCACAAACGGTTCATTGGAAAAAGCAGGATCGGGCCCAGACAAGCAGGCAAGCAACAGATAAAGAAACAGGTTGAAAGCCCTAAGGGAATAGTGTCAGGAGTAAGAAAAGCAGCAAGTGCAGGCATGAACCCCTGGAACAATACTTAAAATGGTGAAATCTGAGTGATAAAGGTGTCATTTTGGGACATAAACAAGTGATTTAAGAAAGGAGTGAAAAGTTAACTCTACAGAGGCTGAAGAGAATTAAGCAGTTAAACTTTGTGGAAAATGTTAAAAAGGACCATGTTAAAGAGAAAGAATTATTGGTTTCTTTGCAGCCATTCTGAAGGGAAAATGGGCTCTTTTTCCAGAAGAATGACTTTAAATAATCCATATATATATACAGCTATGTAAAAACAAAGCAGTGTAAAGAAATGTTAATGAAAAATAATGTGTATGTTCTAGGAATCTAAACCAACACATCTGCTTTGTAAAACTCCAGTTTTCTAGGTGTGAGATAAATTGATTTTGTTTTTGTTTTTAATGCCACTAAAAATTCATTTGACTCTTTAATTCAAAGTAGCAAAACTGACAGACCTTTTTGCAAGACCCAGGTAATTAGTGCTGTTTGGCTTTGGGATTTAGCATTTAACCCTTAAGGGGTAACTTGATTCTTTACAAAAATTAAAATGTTTTTAAATAAAGACCAAGTCATGGCTGCAATAGGGAGGTCAAAATCAGGAGAATAGGGAGAGATTCTGAAGTCTATTTGTTTGGTTGGTTTTTTTTTTGAAACAATAGCAGATAAAAGCTGTAATGAAAGAATAAGAAATTAACAGTGACCCTTTGAAGCAACAGCAGAGATGAGGTGCACAAAACAAAAAGAAGCAATATTAAAAACACTGAGCCTTAAAATAGCTCTGTTTAATCAGACTGTCATTTTTATAAGGATACATGAAAACTCTGTAAGAACAAAAGAAACAGTTACACCTTATGTAAAAATTAATATGGCTAATGTTTTTAAAAAGTTATAGTATAGAAGGAATGTGCATTCTCCCTAGGCCATGTGCAGTGTATATTGTAGAAAGGGGTAAAAAAAAATGCAAATGAAATGTGCTGCTGAATTAAAATCCTATTAGGGCTCCAAAAAGAGCCGCAATAGGCTGTGTTTTCTTTTTCAGATCCCTGTGTGTTAAGACAGAGGGCACGTCCAGACTAACCCGCGGCATCAGCGGGTTAAAATCGATTGCTCGGGGATCGATATATCGCGTCTAGTCTGGACACGATGTATCGATCCCCGAGCGCGCTTACATCGATTCCGGAACTCCATCAACCCGAACGGAGTTCCGGAATCGACACGGAGAGCCGCGGACATCGATGCCGCGCCGTCCAGACAGGTGAGTACCTCGATTTTAGAAATTCGACTTCAGCTACGTTATTCCCGTAGCTGAAGTTGCGTATCTAAAATCGATTTTAATACCTAGTCTGGACGTGGCCAAAGTCTCTGACCTCTGCTGGGGCTTTGAATCCAAAAGCCAAGCCTGTGTTGATGCAAATTACCTAACTGATAAAGAAAGGTGAGAACTGCCAGCACAAAAGAAGCTGCAAATAAAGAACATACCTGGTCAGCAAACAAATTGCCTACATAAAAGGCATGGTATAACAAGATACCTTTAATAGATTTGATGCTAATGTTATTGTTAATATTATACATTAAAATAAATTTAGTGTTAGTAAGTACCCCGTAACAGCTTATAGTGTGTATGATTTTTGGAAAAATCCTTTAAAGTAATATGGTAATGATGCTTCTCAGCTGTTACCTGTGAATAAACTTAAAGCTTAACACAGCAGGAAAAACATTACAAACTTGATCTGCTATATAAAAGGAAAAACTTGAGGTATACCACCTCATGAATTTAATAACCAAACGGTGGAATAATTTCCGCATAACCCTTAAAAAGTAGAACCCATTAAAACCTGGCCTGCTTATAGAGCAAAAAACACAAGAAAATATAGGGGTATTTCCTCTGTTTTGCCTGCAGTCAGCAAGGATATTTGTAAAAGAAAGGAATCTTTTAAGTAATAATCAATGCCACCCCAAAAGGGGTGGAAAAATGTTATTTTTGTCTTTCAGATAATCCAAAGTACTGTATAATGGGCTATATGTATGTGTTAACTCTTGGGGGAAAGTGTTTAGAAAGTGTTAGCAACCCACCAGAAGACAAATTTAAATGTAATGTAAGTACTGTGTTTACCAATAATCACCTTTACTATTTGCCACAACAACAACAAAAGAGTCTCAGCTTATTGTAAGCACTGATTTAGCTCAGCTCTCTATCAATCTTGGCATTGAATGGCAAACAGTTACCAATCATCTGTTAAAAGGTAAAAAGGTAACATAGTTCCTAGAAAAAAAAATGTGGAAAATTGGACCATTTATATTATACACACAAATGGGGACATGTTAAGAATTGCCACTGCAGAAAAACTTAACAGCCTACCAGGGCCGTCCTTAGGATTTATGGTGCCCTAGGCAGGATTATTAAACTGGTGCCCCTGTGCCTGTGTTGCTCTTAGCAACACACACATAAGCTTACAGTATTGGAAAACTTGCCACAGGCATGTTACTAAAACCAGTTTAACTTAATTAAGCACACTGTAATACTGATGAACTAACACTAAAAAGTCGCACTATAGAAAAAATTCTGATTTGACAGAATGATGCAAATAATATATTTTTTTAAATTTGTCAACATTTTATTGGAAATTTATATAAAGAGGTAATGAAACAAGGATTAGTTTTTAATTAAAAGTAGTCTTTCTGGCTTTTTTGGCTGCAAAATCAGTAATAATGTCATCGTATGACAAAGACAAAGTGATGTCTTGTTCGATTGTAAGAATAGCAAGACCAGTCAAGGTTCCTGACTCATTGTAGAGTGCAGATAGTTTTTAATGAGCTTTAGTTTTGAGAAACTCTATTCTCCTGATGCTCCTGTTACAGGAATTGTCAGTAGAATATGAGTGGCAAGTTTGCTGGTATGAATAAACTGTACAATGTCCATCACTGATTTTGCATGTGGCAACAACTCAGTTCTTCGTACAGTTCAAGTCCATTTAAATCAAAATGATCACCATGCTTCAGGAGGCTCTCTAGGTCAGGGATCCACAATGTGGTGCCCGCGGCTGCCATGGCGCCCACAGGGGCTTCTCAGTGCACCCACACACAGGCCGGAGGACGAGCATCTGCAGAAATGTCGCCGAAATTCGGTGGTATTTTGGCGCCAATGCCTCTGGATGACACTGCTTGCCATTGAATTTAGGCAGCATTTCTGCGGATGCTCGTCCACCACCACGGTCCTTCGTCTGGCGCACGCCAGATGAAAAAGGTTGGTGACCACTGCTCTAGGTTCTTGCACTTTGTCATTAGTTGCTCTTGTTTTCCTATTTCGTTGAATTTAGTCCCACTCAGCCCGTTGCCAGCTGAGTGAATAGAACCCCAGGCCGACAGCGGGTTGAGTGGCTCAGCTGGGGTCTCAGCCGCTGGCCTGCTCAGCCTGCTGCCAGCCTGGGGTTCCTTGGGGGTCTCCAGGCCAGCAGCAGGTGCTGAGTGGGGCTGGCAGCTGGGACCCTGAGTGGCAATGGGGCAGCAGCCGGAATCCCAGAGCAGCGGCGGGCTTGAGCCATTCAGCCCACCACTGCGTGTCATCAAAAATCAGCTCATGTGCCACCTTTGGCACATGTGCCGTAGGTTGCCGACCCCTGCTCTATACACTAGTAAGGAGATGAGCATATTACAGTTGTTGGAGGACTCTATTTAGCAGTAACAGGCTATAGGAAAGTCAGTCAACATTTTTTGTTTCTCTGATGAAAACTGACCCACTCCCTTCCCCATTCCAAAATTGTCACAAATAATTGTCAACAACTTAATTTTCTGTTTTTGGCTAAGATATATTGATTTTTTTTTTAAAATATATATTGAAATTGAATTCAGGATTCTTAGCAAGCATTTTTAGCAAAAAAATTGGCTCAATGACAATCAAAATGGCAACACAGTACTGCTTTCATGCTTGGCTCACCCCCCCAGCCTGCTGGTTCAACAGCTGCAGTAGAAGAGGAGAGGTGGAAAACTGCAGGACCCCAAAATCCTCATCTTGGGGTGCAGAGCGGCAACAGCAGCAGCAAATCCTCAAGTCTGGTCACACACCAATGGGCGCCACCGCCAGCTCAACGGACCATGGTGAAGTTAGCACAGCATCTGATCTCAGGGACGGGGCACCCATGGAGCCACAGCAGCTCATCCTGCCCTGTGCTGCTCCCCCCGGATGAGATGGATCACTGCCAGTCCGGGGGAGAGACGCTCCCCAGCTAGGGTGACCAGATCCAGATGTCCTGATTTTATAGGGCCAGTCTCGATATTTGGGGCTTTGTCTTATATAGGCACCAATTACCCCCACCTAGGGTGACCAGACAGCAAGTGTGAAAAATCAGGATGGGAGGTGGGGTGCAATAGGAGCCTATATAAGAAAAAGACCCAACATATGGGACTGTCTCTATAAAAGTGGGACATCTGCTCACCCTACCGCAACCCCCTGTCCTGATTTTTCGCACATGCTATCTGGCTATCCCCAGCCCAGCCGTGTCTGACCATTCCAATCCTGGCTGCCTGCGAGGAAGTGAGTTACTTTCACTGTCATTCCTCAGCAGGTAGGCAGCCAGCCTCACCTCCCCCCCAGCACCTCACTCAACACAGCCCTGACAGCCCTCACGCCAGGGGAAAGAGTCACACTCACAGGTGAGCATAGGCAGCAAGTTTGTATAATTTTTGGTGGTGCCCAAAATGGTGGTGCCTGCCCCCCTCCCCCCCGCTGTCGCCCTGTAAGCCGATATAAAATGAAGCTACAATGCGTTGGCACCACAAGATTACAGGGGTCAATTAAAAGTGTAAACTCAGAAGCAGCACTTGCCTGCTTCAATATACAGTATTATATTTTGTTGCACTTGTGAAAATGTGGGAATGTTCTAAATGTTTTCTCTGAATACTGTGTGGGTGCTTCAGTTTCCCCTGCAAGGTGCCAACGGAAGGTGCTGGGGACAAAGAGATCAGATGAAATCCAGAAGAGACACAAAGGCTAGAGGAGGGAGTGTCAGTTTGGAGCTGGTTGGGGAAATGGGGAGAGGCCCAGAACTTGGGTCTAGGCTCCCCACCCTCCAAGATGGACGTGACTGAGGGATCCTGTTTTCTGTACCTACAAGCTTTGTTTTAGACTGTGATCCTGTCATCTAATAAACCTTCTGTTTTACTGGCTGGCTGACAGTCACGTCTGACTGCAGAGTTGGGATGCAGGGACCTCTGGTTGCCCCAGGACCTGCCTGGACAGACTTGCTGCGGAAAGCACACAGTGTGGAAGGGCATGCTGAATGCTCTGAGGTCAGACCCAGGAAAGTGTAAGCATCTTGCTCTGGAGACAGTATGCTCAGAGAGAGGAGGCTCCCCCAGAGTCCTGACTGGCTTTGTATGGAGTAGTTCCAAAGCATCCCAGCATCCTCTTCCACACCATGCACTTCCCGGAAGTCCAAACAGGCACTGACACTCTCTCCTCTGGCCTTTGTCTCTTTTCCAGGCATTAGGAGGCCACCTGATCTCTTTGTTCTCCAACACCTTCAGTTGGCACCTTGCAGGAGAGCGACCCAGGCCATCAGTTGCCCAGAGACAGGGTTTCAGCCATTCTCTGTGCAAACAGCATCACACTGGCACTCTAGGGCTCTACAACAATCACACATCCTTATCCCACCATCTAGATCCTTGAGAAATGCATAGGGGAAACTGAGGCACCCACACAGTATTCAGAGAAAACATTAAGAACATTCCCACTTTGTAACACCTGTATACTTTAAAGGGTGTAAAATAATCAAGTATTGTGCTAAACACAATGATACTCCAAACTGACCACCAAATTTAAGTTGCATGTTTTTCCCCTCAAGTGAGGGCTCTGGGATGGAGCTAGGGATGAGGGGTTCACACTGCAGCAGAGTGCTCAAGGTTGGGGTGCTGGGGGCGCAGGCTCTGGGGTGGGGCAGGGCTAAGGAACTTGGGATGCAGACAGGCTGCCCAGAGCTGGGGCCAGAGAGGACTCTCCCCCCTCCTTACTGGCAGAAGCAAGCTCCAGGGAAGGGACCCCTCCTCTCTCTCCTGTCCCCCACCCACAGCACACTCACTCTGCACCACAGTCACTGCACATGCTCCTAGTGACTCTCTCAGGTCCAGAAAGCCCACTCGCCTCCCCTATGATGGGTACCAGGGCGGGGGGGTTGCCATCATGTGTGGCCTCCCCATCCCTGCTGCTGCCACTGAGTGCCGGGGGGGCGGGGGATACAGCTCCCAAGCATGTGTATGCCTCCTTCCCCCTCCTCTCTTCCTCTTCCCCTCCCCCAGTGCTCCAATAGGCTGCCTCCCAATGATCTCTATAGCCTTAGGCAAAAGCAGCCCAAACAAAGGAGAGAGGCACTGGCTGTTTTCTTTCAGCCAGGGAAGTTCTGAGGTGGGGGTAGAGGAGAAACCCAGCTCCAAATATTGGTGGAGCACAGCCCCCAGACTTGAATATTCCTGGTGCTTGAGCACCTTGAGCCCCTATAAGCTGCCACCGCTGCAGGTGAGTTCCTTCCCCTACCCTTCCCAGAGACTTCCCAGCAGCCAATCTCCTCCCTCAGACTGTGCTGCATTCGGCTCTCTCTAGGACCCAGCAGCCCTGCTCTTACATTCTCCACTGCTTCCCCTCTGTCTGGGCTCCCTGCAGAGCGGTGCCCCAGACCTTTTGGTACCCTAGGCGGCTGCCTATTCTGCCTATGGCTAAGGACGGCCCTGCAGCCTACCATTGGTATAACATATTTTCTGGATGGTCTCCCACAACTACTGGCATACTAATGTTACTACCCCTAATTGGGTTTTTGGTTTTAAATTGTATGTGTTTAATTGAAATATTTAAAATGTGCTGATGGATAAAACAAATGTATGCAAAGCTAAAGCCACAGGCACAAATCGTCTCTCAGTATTTTCTATTACGTGGACTAAATAAGAAGTGACACTGGCGATTAATAATCTTAGTGTCAAAAGGGGGATATGTAGGAGCAGGATTTTATAATGTCCCATAAGAATTAAAGTATAATTTGATTTCATCCTGCTAGCCACCTTTTTTAAATAGCAGAAAGAAATGATCCCCTGGGACTATAAGATTTGGTTTTCCCATATGCATTACAAATTGGGCCCTCTCTAACTCTTTGTTTTACGATTTAGGTAGAAAGAGACAGGATTCTCTATTGTGTCTATGTAAAGTAAATTAGAGAAACATTGAAGGCCTGGGTCTCAATGTAAATTGTCTTGGTTATTAATTGTAAAACTTAGCAAGGTTTAATTTGCAATGCTTTTTTGATCAATATAAAATACTACTGTTTGTATTCTCAATTTATTTGTGTGAATGAGAAATGTATGCCTCAGGAAAAGATAAAGGTGTCAAGGTCATTGTTATAGCCAGAGTCAAGGAAGAAGTAGTAAAGAGACTTAAAGAATATCAGAGAATCACCAGGCACTGCTTACTACCCCGACGGCTGTTGAACTGTCTGGCATCTCACATTGGATACATACTTCGCCGTGTAAAAATGCACCACCCCCAGTGAACCAATCATCGCTTCAGGACCACACCGAGTCAATTGTGACTCCAGAAGAAGATGTAGAGGAACAGCCTGCAATACCTTACAATCTACTTTCTCATAAGGGTTGCCAGAAGCAGACGACAACCTAAAGCAAGGCCCAAGAAGAAGCAGTAGTGAGCCTAGCGCCTGCTGCCTGGTGGACATAAAACTGTGACTGCGGTTTCCTGAGTTGAGGTTGTCAGAACCAGAAGGGCCCTGCCTCCAACATGTGCCTCTGGTGGTGCCTGTTCCTCGACTGCTGGTGTCTTCAGGTCTGGGGAGTCCACAACAATGACAATTCTTTTATCCAGCAGCAAGTTTGGATAGCTCAGACCCTTATTATTTCTAAATGCTGGGTCTGCAGCCACATCCCAGCCCACTCTCAAACTGGTGTTCCTGTCCTGGCTATCCCACTCAATTCCCCAGACCTTACTGGAGGACCTTATCCGTTTAACACAATATGGAACAGTAATGACACCTGGGAAGAGACTATTGGCAGTTCCTTTATCCCGCTTGGGGGAGTAATACACCAGGCAAAAAGGCTCCTGAGGTTACAAGCAGTAGTTAAAATAATGGCAAATAAAACCGGAGAAAGTTTAAGAGCCCTGGCCAAAGAAACGGGTGATCTGACAGGTGGCCCTCCAAAACCGTCAGGCATTAGACATAGTGCTGGCAGCCAAAGGAGGGACTTGTGCTCTCATTGGAAAACAATGTTGTCTGTTTGTACCTGATGATAGCAATAAGGTAATAGATCGCGCTAGACACTTAGAACAACTCGCATATCTTCCCCAAGTAGAGCCGAGTTCTTTATGGAAGTGGCTAAGTAACCTGTTTAATTTCTCTGGCATAGGAAACTGGTTGTTTCAGGGAGCCCTAACTATCCTGTTTGGAATCTTAGTGATTCTTGTATGCTTTCAGTTAATCTCCTGTTGTATCCAGAATTGTGTTACCCAGGGCACTGCCCCAAGACAGAGTGCTAATATGATGATTTTGATTATTGCTGATGAACAAAGAGATAAGGAACGGTTAATTTGTGGAACCCAGTAATTGTTGGTCATGGCATGCGCTTGACCAAAAGGACGGATTGTGAAAGTAGAATGAATTATATTGTGAAAATAGAAAGGATTAAAGAAATGCTGTCTGTACCTTTTAGCAAAATTGTTGGAATGCTGCAATCCAGGTGTCAGGAATACAGACATTAACATAGAACAATTGCACCATTTAAGGGCAATTGGTGAAGTATTAGCCTTAGATCGATAAGAGTTAGTAAGGAAGTAGGATATGCATGCTGTGCCCCAGGTGAATTTTACTGTTTTGCTTTCTTTGTCCTTTTGTCTAATTCTCGCTCTTTTATCTGTATAAATAAGATAGCTTGTGTCTTGCATGGTGCTCACATTATTTGGATGTTATTAGCAGAGAGCTGTGCTAATAAAACAGTGTGGTCTGACAAACTGTGGTCTTGGCTACACTGGCACTTTACAGCGCTGCAACTTCGCGCTCAGGGGTATGAAAAAACACCTGTTTGAGCGCTGCAAAATACAGCGCTGTAAAGCCTCAGTGGAATCAATGCGGCAGCGCTGGGAGCACAGCTAACAGCGCTGCAAGCTACTCCCGTAGAGGATGTGGTTTACGTGCAGCGCTGGGAGAGCAGCGCTGGCACTCCGACCACACTCACACACCAAAGCGCTGACGTGGCAGCACTCCTGCAGCGCTGCTGCAGCAGCGCTTTGAAATTTCAAGTGTAGCCATACCCTGTGAGTCCTGAGTCTAACTTTGACAGGAGCGGACGGTCAAGCGGGGGCAGGGCGCTGCCTCCCCTCCCCAGCTCTGCAAGGAGACTGGGGAGCGTTCGTTCCTGTGGGGGTGGGGCGCTGCCTTCCCTCCCCGGCTCTGCGAGGGGACTGGGGAGCGTTCGTTCCTGTGGGAGTGGGGCGCTGCCTTCCCTCCCCAGCTCTGCGAGGGGACTGGGCAGTGGTCGTTCCTGTGGGGATGGGGCATTGGGTTCCCTTCCCAGCTCTGTGAGGGGACTGGGGAACGGATGATCCTGTGGGGGCGGGGAGATGGGTTCTCTTCCCACCTCTGCGAGAGGTCTGGGCAGCGGCCATTCCTGCGGAGCCAGGGCACTGCCTCCCCACCCCAGCTCTGTGAAGGGACGGGGGAGCGGCAGTTCAAGAGGGGGTGGGGCGCTGGGTTCCGTTCCCAGCTGTACCAGGGGACTGGGGAGCGGCCATTCTAGGGGGGAAGGGTGCTGCCTTCTCTCCCCAGTTCTGCGAGGGGAGTGGGGAGCGGCCGTTCAAGGGGGGCGGGGCTCTTCCTTTCCTCTAGGCTCTGCGAGGGGACTGGTGAGCGGCCGTTTCAGTGGGGGCGGGGTGCTGACTTCCCTCCCCAGCTGTGCGAGTGGACTGGGGAGTAGCCGTTCCTGCGTGGGTGGGGCGCTGGGTTCCCTGTCCAGCTCTGCCAGGTGCTGAGGAGCCGCCGTTCCAGTGGGGGCGGGGCGCTGACTTCCCTCCCCAGCTTGGCGAGGGCCCTGGGGAGCAGCCGTTCCTGAGGGGGAGGGGCACTGGGTTCCCTCTCAAGCTCTGTGAGGGGACTGGGGAGCGGCTGTTCCTGCTGGGGCGAGGCTCTTCCTTCCCACACTAGGGAGCGGCGATTCCCTCGGGGGTGTGGTGCTGCCTCCCCTCCCTAGCTCTGTGAGGGGACTGGGAAGTGATCGTTCTTCTTCGAGTGATTGCTCATATCCATTCCAGTTAGGTGTGTGTGCGCACCGCGTGCACGTTCGTCGGAGAAACTTTTACTCTAGCAACCCAAGCGGGTCGGCTGGGCACCCCCTGGAGTGGCGCCGCTATGGCGCCCAATATATATCCCAGCCGACCCGGCCACCCTTCAGTTCCTTCTTACCGCCCGTGTCGGTCGTTGGAACTGTGGAGCGCGTCTTCGCTGACCTCCACACTCCCTAACAGCTCATTTCGCTATCGTTGTATATAGTAATAGTTAAGTGTTGTATATAGATATATAATTATTTAGTCAGTTAGTTAGTTAGTTAGTGTTAATAGTGTAGTTATTAGTTGTAGTTTGAGGGGATCGGGGACCCCCCCCTTCCCCGCACCGGGAGCCGGGAGCTCATGCCCGGCTCATCGGGTTTCAAGCAGTGCTCGGCTTGCCACAAGCCTATACCAGTTGGAGACCCCCATGACTCCTGCTTGAAGTGCCTCGGGGAGTCGCACTTATCGGCTAAGTGCTCAATCTGCAAGTCTTTCAAGCCGAGAACCAAGAAGGAGCGAGACATTAGATTAAGACAGCTCCTTATGGAAGCGGCCCTGACACCTCCACCCTCGGCACCGAGCACAAGTCAGCCGGTTAGCAAGGGCACCGCCACGGCACCAAGCGCTGCCACCAAGGACTCACGGCACCGGCCTCCGCCGGCACCAAAACCGGCTCCGAGCCGCTCCCTCTCCCCAAGGTCGAAGACGGCGAAGGCGCAGATCATCCCGCCAGCAGCTGCCTCGCAGTCAGAGCCTACGCCAAAGATGGACCGCCTGGCACCGATACCTGCCACGGCACCGTCTAAGCCGGTACCGTTGACTCCGACCCCACGAGGGCCGTCGAGTCCGGCACCTCGCAGCTCCCCGGTGCCCACCGCGGTAGAGCCTGCTTCGCTATCTACCCCGGAGACGTTTGCCGCAGCAAGGGATCTGATCGCGATCACCGATGCGCAACCGGTGCGGGTACTACACTCCATGGGCAAACCGACCCTGACCAGACCAGCTTCGGTCAGCGTAGCAGACCGGCACCGCTCCAGATCGTGGTCCCGCGGACGCTCTGCATCGAGGCGTCGCTCATACTCTCCATGGCGATCTCGGTCTCGGCACCGGTCAGACTCCCGGCACTGATCACCTCGGCACCGTTCAGGCTCCCGGCACCGATCGCCTCGGTACCGGTCACGCTTCCGGCACCGGTCAAGCTCCCAGCACCGGTCGACGTCTCGAGCGTCAACCCGGTACTCACGGTACCGCTCCAGCTCACGGCACCGCGGGGGGTGCCGCACCTCCAGGAGCAGATCAAGACAGAGGGACTCGAGATCTCGGTCGACCTCCTGGCACCGAGCCAGTCGCAGGTCCCGGTCTCGCTCTCAACATCGTCACCAATACCAACACCGGTTACCACAACCCAGAGGTGTAAGGTCTGTCGGAACCTCGGCTCCAACTTTCGCTGCTCCACCATGGCCGTCTAGAGGCACGTCGGCATCCTCCCAGGCGGGTAGCTACTACGAATGGGACCAAGATCCCGAAGTACTGCTGGGAGTGTTCCAGGACCCCCGCCCGCAGGACGTGGGTTCCCAACAGTGGGGTTTTTGGACACCCTGGGCATATCATCAGACCCAGGGTGGCCCCGTGCCCCAGACCCGTTCTGCCACCTCAGAACATCGGGTACCAGAGGCCACTGTTTCCCGACCCCCCCCGGTGGTTGAGTCGGATAAACAGCCGCCACCAGACTCCCCGGGTCAACTGGAGCAGGAACCAGTCCAGGAGCAGGAGACCGCACAGGATGCCCTCATCCCTGGAGTATCCTCCTCCTCCTCCTCACCAGATGAGGCCATGGCTGGGTCTTCAGCATCAGGGCCCCCACCGATAGACCTCAGGGCCCACCAGGACCTCCTCCGTAGAGTGGCCCTTAACATCAACCTACCTGTGGAGGAGGTCCCAGAGGTTGAGGACCCGGTAGTGAGCATCCTCTCTGCAGACGCACCTACCCGAGTAGCCCTCCCATTCATCAAGACTATCCAGTCCACTGCCAATAACCTTTGGTAATCGCCAGCCTCCATCCCACTGACAGCTAAGGGAATGGAAAGGAAGTACATGGTACCCTCTCGGGGGTATGAGAACCTATACGTCCACCCTCCTCCCTCCTCCCTAGTTGTCCAGTCTGTCAACGACAGGGAACGGCACGGCCAACAGGCACCGGCCCCCAAAGCCAAAGAAGCTAGGCAAATGGACCTCATGGGTCGCAAGGTGTACTCAGCTGGGGCCTTGCAACTCCATGTGGCCAACCAACAGGCCCTACTGGGCCGTTATAACTATAATATATGGGCGGAGGTGGGTAAGTTCTCTGAGCTTCTACCCCAGGACTCACGCCTGGAATTTAATGCGTTCCTGGAGGAGAGTAAGAAGGTGGCCAGGACCCCTCTCTACAGGCCTCCCTCGACACGGCCGACTCAGCAGCCAGAACCTTGGCCTCGGGAATCACCATGAGGCGCATTTCCTGGCTTCAGGCCTCCACCCTACCCCCGGAACTACAATATACCGTCCAGGACTTACCCTTTGACGGGAAGGGTTTGTTCTCCCACAAAACGGACTCCAAACTGCAAAATCTGAAGGACAATCGAGTCATCATACGCTCTTTGGGGATGCATACACCTTCCACCCAGCGTAGACCCTTCAGGCCCCAGGCATGACGCCCATACTTCCCACCCCGCCAGAGGCAGGACTTCAGTAGACAGCGTGGCCGGTGGGTCCGCAGGCGCCAATCCGGCTCCCAGGGAGGCCAAAACCAAGGGCCCTCCAAGGCACCACCGGGCTCTAAGTCCTGCTTTTGAAGGTGCGCCCGGGGACGGCGTACCAGCCTCAAGACAGGATCCTTCCCCTACCTTCTCCAACCGCCTCTCCCACTTCCTCCCGGCGTGGTCCCGGTTAACTTCAGACTGTTGGATGCTATGCATGGTGAAGCAAGGATACCACCTACAATTTGCTTCCTCACCCCCTTCCCGCCCCCCTTCCCAGTCCCTCTTCAGGGACCCCTCTCACGAGCAAACCCTTCTGCAGGAGGTTCGTTCTCTCCTCGCAGCAGGAGCTATAGAGGAAGTACCTCTAGACGAGAGAGGCAAGGGGTTCTACTCCCGATATTTTCTGATCCCCAAGTCCAAGGGAGGTCTCAGACCCATCCTAGACCTGCGGGGCCTCAACAAATGGATGCTCAAGTTGAAGTTCTGCATGATCTCCCTGGGAACCATTATCCCATCCCTGGATCCTGGAGACCTGTATGCCGCCCTCGACATGAAGGACGTGTACTTCCATATTGCCATCTTTCTACCGCACAGGAAGTACCTTCGCTTCACGGTCAGACATCAGCACTTCCAATTCGCAGTCCTACCCTTCGGCCTCTCCACGACTCCGAGGGTGTTTACCAAGTGCATGGCCGTTGTGGCCGCCCGCCTCCGTCGGCGGAATATCCACGTGTTTCCGTACCTCGACGACTGGCTCCTAAGGGGGTCCTCCCAGTCGCAGGTGCGGCAACATGTCGAGGTGGTTACGGACCTCTTCTCCCAGCTAGGCCTGCTTCTCAATGCCGAGAAATCCAGCTTGGTCCCCACACAGAGGTTGGATTTCATAGGCGCGACCCTGGACTCTACTCAAGCCAGGGCTTACTTACCTCAGCCCTGCTTCCAGACTATCGTCTTGCTCATACGGAGCTTGCAGGCCTCCACAATCACCTCAGCTCTCACCTGCCTCATACTACTGGGGCATATGGCTGCATGTACTTATGTGACGAAGTATGCCAGGCTCCGAATGAGGCCCTTCCAAACGTGGCTTCATTCCATATTCCGCCCGGGCAGGGACCACCTAGATGTATTGGTGACGGTCCCCTCCAACCCTCTCCGCTCCCTCGACTGGTGGCTGACCCCATCCCTAGTATGCACGGGGATGCCGTTCCATCCACAGCCACCGTCGATGACTCTAACAACCGATGCATCATCCCTGGAGTGGGGGGCCCACCTAGGGCACCTACGTACCCAGGGCCTCTGGTCATCCCAAGAGCTGTCACTCCACATAAATGTCTGGGAGTTGAAGGCAGTCCGCCTCGCCTGCCAGGCGTTTCAACGACGTCTGCACTGCCGTTGTGTTTCTGTACTCACGGACAACACAACGGCCATGTACTACATCAACAAACAGGGGGGAACCCGTAAAAGCAGCAAAGAATCCTGTGGCACCTTATAGACTAACAGACGTTTTGGAGCATGAGCTTTCGTGGGTGAATACCCACTTCCTCAGATGGGGGGAACCCGTTCGTCTCCTCTATGTCAGGAAGCCATTCGACTCTGGGACTTCTGCATAGCCCAGTCGATAGATCTGGTGGCATCCTTCCTCCCAGGGGTCAGGAACACACTGGCGGACAGACTCAGCTGATCCTTCCTATGCCACGAATGGTCGATCAGACCGGATGTCATCCATTCCATCTTCCAGAGGTGGGGATTTCCCCGCATAGACCTCTTCGCGACCAAGTCTAACAGGAAGTGCCAGGAGTTTTGCTCCTTTCAGGGTCTCTCTCCCGGGTCGATCACGGACGCATTCCTCCTGCCATGGACCCACCATCTATTGTATGTCTTCCCTCCATTCCCTCTGGTGCACAAAGTCCTGTTGAAACTATGCAGGGACAAAGCGCATCTAATCCTGATCGCACCTGCGTGGCCCAGACAGCACTGGTTCACCGCCTTGCTGGACCTGTCTGTGGACACTCCAATCCCACTCCCTCTCCACCCAGACCTGATCACACAGGATCACGGCAGGCTCTGTCACCTGGACCTACGAGCCCTACACCTCACGGCATGGCTCCTGCATGGCTGAATGCGGCGGAGCTCAGCTGCTCCGCACTGGTCCAGCATATCCTCCTTAACAGCAGGAAGCCTTCCACTCGCTCAACGTACAAGGCCAAGTGGAAGCACTTCTCTTGCTGGTGTGCTACTCAGGGGGTGAACTCTACGTAGGCCCCGATTCCCACGGTCCTAGACTACCTCTGGTACCTTAAGCAACAGGGCCTGGCGACATCCTCCTTAAAGGTGCACTTAGCGGCCATATCCGCCTTTCGACCAGGAGAGGGTGGCCGCTCCGTATTCTCCCACCCCCTAGTCGCTAGATTTGTTAAAGGCCTGGAGCATCTCTACCCCCCCGCACACTGCCCTGCTCCCACCTGGGACCCTAATTTGGTCCTAAACAGGCTCACCCTCCCACCATTTGAGCCACTGGTGACTTGCTCGCTCACGTACCTGTCATGGAAGACGGCCTTCTTGGTGGCCATTACATCAGCCAGACGGGTCTCCGAGCTGAGAGCTCTCACAGTGGACCCACCCTACACCGTCTTCCATAAGGACAAAGTACACCTGAGACCCCACCCGGCATTCCTCCCTAAGGTTGTGTCTGCCTTCCATACCAACCGGTCTTCTTCCCGAAGCTCCACTCTTCCCGGCGGGAGCAGCAGCTACACTCCTTAGATGTACGCAGAGTGATCGCTTTCTACATTGAGCGAACAAAGCCGTTCCGGAAGTCTCCTCAGCTGTTTGTGGCGGTCGCAGAACGGATGTGGGGTCTACCAATCTCCTCTCAGAGGATTTCCTCCTGGGTGACTGCATGCATTCGTGCATGCTACGATCTAGCTCGTGTCCCCCCTGGCCACCTCACGGCACATTCCACGAGAGCTCAGGCGGCGTTGGCAGCCTTCCTGGCGCACGTGCCTATCCAGGAGATATGCCGTGCAGCGACCTGGTCATCGGTCCACACATTCACCGCACACTATGCACTAGTCCGTCAATCAAGAGATGACGCGGCATTTGACATAGCAGTTCTAAATACTGCCACATCTCACTCCGACCCCACCGCCTAGGTAAGGCTTGGGAATCACCTAACTGGAATGGATATGAGCAATCACTCGAAGAAGAAAAGACGGTTACTCACCTTTGTAACTGTTGTTCTTCGAGATGTGTTGCTCATATCCATTCCAAACTCACCCTCCTTCCCCACTGTCGGAGTAGGCGGCAAGAAGGAACTGAGGGGTGGCCGGGTCGGCTGGGATATATATTGGGCGCCATAGCGGCGCCACTCCAGGGGGCGCCCAGCTGACCCGCTTGGGTTGCTAGGGTAAAAGTTTCTCCGACAAACGTGCATGCGGCGCGCTCACACACCTAACTGGAATGGATATGAGCAACACATCTCGAAGAGCAACAGTTACAAAGGTGAGTAACCATCTTCCTGCGGGGGAGGGGCACTGGGTCCCCTCCCCAGCTCTGCCAGGTGACTGGGGAGCGACTGTACCTGCGGGGGCGGGGCGCTGCCTTCCCTCCCAGGCTCTCCGAGGGAACTAGGGAGTGGCCATCCCTGCAGGGGTGGGGTGCTGTCTCCGCTCTCCAGCTCTGCGAGGGGCCTGGGGTGCAGATGTTTCTGTGGAGACGAAGCGCTGCCTTCCCTCCCCAGCTCTGCAAGGGGACTGAGGAGCAACTATTCCTGTGGGGACGGGATGCTGGGCTCCCTCTCCAGCTCTGCGAGGGGACTAAACAGTATCCGTTCCTGCGGGGGCAGGGCGCTGCCTTCCCTCCCCTACTCTGCGGGTGTAGTGGGCAGCCGACCTCCCTGTGGGGGTGGGACGCTGTCTTCCCTTCCCGGCTCTGTGAGGGGACTGGATAGCGGCCTTCACTGCGGGATCGGGGCACTGGGTTCCCTCCCCAGCTCTGTAATGGGACTGGGGAGTGACCGTTCCTGCGGGGGCGAGGCGCTGCCTTCCCTCCCTGGCTTTGCAAGGAGACTGAGAAGTGGCCTTTCCTCTGGGCGGGCACTGCCTTCCCTCCTCAGCTCTGCAAGGGGAATGAGGAGCTGCCGTTCATGAGTGGGCAGGGCTCTGCCTTCCCACTCCAGCTCTGTGAGAGGACTAAGGAGCAGCTATTCCTGCGGGGGAGGGGGGCTGGGTTCCCTCCCCAGCTCTGCCAGAGGACTGGGGAGCGGACCTACCTGCGGGGGCGGGCTGCTGCCTTCCCTCTCCGGCTCTGCAAGGGGACTGGGCAGTGGACGTTCCAGCGGAGGCGAGGCGCTGGGTTCCCTCCCGAGCTCTGAGAGGGGACTGGGTTGCGGCCGTTCCTGCAGGGGCGAGGCGATGCTTTTTCTCCCCAGCTCTGCCAGTGGACTGGGGAGCAGCCATTCCTGCAGGGCCAGGGCACTGGGTTCCATCCCCCGCTCCGCGAGGGGACTGGGGAGTGACAATTCCTGCGGGGATGGGGAGCGGCCGTCCCTCCCCAGATCTGCCAGGGGATTGGGGAGCGGCTGTTCCTCCGGGGGAGGGATGCTGGGTTCCCATCCCAGCTCTGTGCTGGGACTGGGGAGCGGCCGTTCCAGTGGGGGCAGGGGGCTCGGCTCCCTCCCCAGCTCTAGCAGGATACTTTGGAGCCTCTGTTCCAGCAGGGCGGGGCACTGGGTTCCCTCCCCAGCTCTCGGAGGGGACTGGGAACAGACATTCATGCGGTTCCGAGGTGCTGCCTTCCCTCTCCGGCTCTGCAAGGGGACTTGGAGCGAACGTTCCTGCTGTGGAGGGGTGCTGGGTTCCCTCCCGAGGTCTGCAAGCGTACTGGGGAGCAGCCGTTCTTGCGGGGGCAGGACGCTGCCTTCCTTCCCCATCTCTGCAAGGGGACTGGGGAGCTGTCGTTCCTGTGGAGGCAGAGCGCTGAGTTCCCCTTCCAGCTCTGCAAGGGGACTTGGACGTTGTTTTTCCTGAGGGGGTGGGGCGCTGGGTTCTCTCCCCAGCTCTGTGAGGGGACTGGGGAACTTCCGTTCCGGCGGGGGCGGGGCGCTGGTTTCCCTCCACAGCTCTGGGAGGGGACTGGGGAGCGGCCATTCCTGCAGGGGCAGGGCGCTGTGTTACAGCTCCAGCTCTGCGAGGGGAATGGGGAGCGGCCGTTCCTGCGGTGCAGGGCGCTGGATTCCCCTCCCAGCTCTGTGAGGGGGACTGGGCAGCTGTCGTTCCTGCGGGGGCAGAGCGCTGTCTTCCCTCCCCAGCTCTGCGAGGGAACTGGGGAGCGGCCGTTTCTGCGGGGGTGGGGTGCTGCCTTCCCTCTCCAGCTCTGCGAAGGAACTGGGGAGCGGCAGTTCCTGCGAGGGTGGGTCGTTGGGTTCCCTTCCCAGCTCTGCGAGGGGACTGGAGTGACTTTTCCAGCGGGGGTGGGGCGCTGGGTTCCCTCCTCAGGTCTGCGAGGGGATTGGGACGCTGCCGTTACTGCGGGAGCAGGGCACTGCTTTTCCTCCCCGGCTCTGCAAGGGGACTGGGGAGTGATGTTTCCTGTGGGGACGGGGCGCTGGGCTCCCTCTCCAGCTCTGCGATGGGATTAGGCAGTGTCCATTCCTGCGGGGGCAGGGCGCTGCCTTCCCTCCCCGGGTCTGCGAGGGGACTGAGGAGTGGCCGTTTCAGCAGAGGCAGGGCGCTGAGTTCCCTCCCCAGCTCTGCAAGGGGACTGGGGAGTGGCCATGTGACGGTGCTGCCCATGGGAGCCAGCTGAGGTCACTCAATCAGGGTGAACTGCAAACAAAACGGGGCAGACAAACCCCAAACGCTGGTGGTTATTTCAATACTTAGATTTACCAAGCCAGCACAAAACAGCTTCTATAGTACCTCACTTGTCACTTAGAAGTCCAAACAACACAGTTCCCTTAAAGTGCCCAGCCTGAAGCCTCCGTCCAGACACCGGTCAGATATGATGATGATTCCTGAAAATCTTACTTCATCATATAAAAGAAAAGGTTCTTCCAATCCCAAAGGATCAGACAGATACCCAGGTTCAATTATAACTTAGATCTTACCCAAAATACACGCTATAGCCAATTCTTATTAACTAGGCTAAAATTTATTTAAAAAATAAAGGGAGAGTATTGGTTAAAATATCACTATACAGACAGACTTGATTTCAATTCTTGAGGTGCAGATACATAGCAGAGGTGAGCTTGTAGTTGCCAAGAGTCCTTTTAGAAATTGTCTACAGGTTATAGCCCAATTTCCATATTCAGGGTGGCTCCAGTCAATGACTGGGGATCTCAATCCTTATGGTTTAAGGTTTCCCCATGTTGAAACCCAAAGCAGATCTGAGATGATGAAGGATTGTGTCCCAGGCTTCTTATACATTTCCAGCAGCCTTTCGGCCTGAGAAATCAATAGGCTTAACTCCTTCTTCCAAACATCCTGCCAATTAGCACAGAGTCATTTATCCATTAAACAGTTCAGATACAGGTTACCACAACCTTCAAAGAGACACATAGACAATAATACTATTTCACTTGGTATCATCATAAATGCTAATATTCCTTTTTTGATCTTTAAATTAAAACTACAGCAATAGACAAGACTTGTTTGCTTAGATCACAAGACCTGAGCAAACATCTCCCCTTCTACCTCTGACAATACAGACTTGCATTTCAAAGCTCTATTCATTTACAGATCTTCCTAACCAGTCCGTAATGTTCACCCATGGGTCAGGTCAGTCGGTGAGGTGAGGTAATTAACTCTTTCTGGCCCTGTCACCTTTCAATGAGATATTATAGTACACTCATAACGTCACAGCCCTGCCCCCGCTGGAGTCTCCACTCCCCAGGGCCATGCTAGAGCCGGGGATGGAAGCCAGCACCCTGCCCCCGTTCAAACCGTCACTCCCCAGGCCCCTTCCCTGCTAGAACCGCCACTCCCTAGGCCCCTCCCAGAGCTGGGGAAGGAACACAGGGCCCTTCCCCCGCGTGAATGGCCACTCCCCAGATCCATCCCAGAGCTTAGGAGGGAAGCCAGCGCCCTGCCCCCTCTTGAACCGCCATTCCGCAGGCCCCTCCCCCGCTAGAAACACCACTCCCTAAGCCCCTCCCAGAACTGGGGAATGAAGGCAGCGCCCTACCCCCGCTAGAACCGCCACTCCCTGCCCCCTTCCCAGAGCTTTGTAGGGAAACCAGTGCCCTGCCCCCACTGCAACCACAACTCCCTAGGCCCCTCCCAGAGCTGGGGAGGGAAGCCAGTGCCCTGCCCCCGCTGGACCCGCCACTCCCCAGTCCCCTGGCAGAGCTGGGAAAGGAATTCAGCGCCCCACCCCCGCAAGAACGGCCACGCCCCTGTCCCTTGGCAAAGCTGGGGAGAGAACACTGCACCGCACCCATGTAGGAATGGCTGCATCCCAGTCCCCTCGCAGAGCTGGGGAGGGAGGGCAGTGCCCCGACCCCGCAGGAATGGCCACTCCCCATTCCCCTTGCAGAGCTGGGATGGGAACCCAGCGCCCCGCCCCCACAGGAACGGCCGCTAATCAGTTCCCTCATAGAGCTGTGGAGAGAACCCAGTGCCAAACCTTCGCAAGAACAGCCGCTCCCCAGTCCTTTCGCAGAGCTGGGGAGGGAACACAGCGCCCCATCCCCGGAGGAACGACAACTGCCCAGTCCCCTCGCAGACCTGGGGAGGGAAGGCAGTGCCCCGCCCCCACAGGAACAGCTGCTCCCCACTCCCCTGGCAGACCTGGGGAGGGAAACCAGCCCTCCCGCCCCCGCAGGAACGGCTGCTCCCCACTCCCCTGGCAGACCTGGGGAGGGAAGGCAGCACCCCGCTGTCGCAGGAACGGCCACTCCCCAGTTTCGTCGCAGAGCTGTGGAGGAAAAGCAGCGCCCCACCTCCGCTAAAATGGCAGTCCCACGGTCCCCTCACAGAGTTGATAAGGGAAAGCTGCTCCCCACCCCCGCTAGAATGGCTGCTCCCCAGGCCCCTTTCAGAGCTGGGGAGGGAAAGCAGCGCCCCGCTCCCACAGGAACGGCCCCTTCCCACTCCCCTCGCAGAGCTGGGAGGGAACCGAGTGGCCGCTCCCTAGTCCCTTCTCAGAGTCGGAGAGTGAACCCAGTGCCCCGCCCCCGCAGAAACAGCTGCTCCCGAATCCCCTTGCAGAGCTGGGGAGGGAAAGCAGCGCCCCGCCCCTGCTGGAATAGCGGCCTCACAGTCCCCTCGCAGAGGTGGGGAGGGAAGGCAGCGCTATGTCCCCACAGGAACGGCCGCTCTCCAGTCCCGTGGCAGAGCTGGGAAGGGAACCGAGCGACTCGCCCTCGCAGGAACTGCCGCTCCCCAGACACTCGCAGAGCTAGGGATGAAATCCAGCTCCCCGCTCTCGCAGGACCGGCCATTCCCCAGTCCTCTCGAAGAGCTTGGGAGGGAACGCAGTGACGCGCCCTTGTAGGAACAGCCGCTGCCCAGTCCCCTCGAAGAGCTGGGGAGGGAAAGCTCCACCCCGCCCCTGCTGGAATGGCAAACCCACAGTCCCCCTCACAGAATTCGGGAGAGACCACAGCGCCCCGCCCCCGCAGGAACAGCCGCTCCCCACTCCCCACGCAGAGCTGGGGAGGGAAAGCAGTGCCCTGCCTCACAGGAACGGCCACTCTCCATTCCCATCGCAGAGCTGTGAAGGAAACCCAGCACACCACCCCCGCAGGAACGAGAGCTGCCCAGTCCCCCCACAGAGCTGGGAGGGGAACCCAATACCCCGCCCCTGCAGGAACGTCCGCGCCCCAGTCTCCTGGCAGAGTCGGGGAGGGAAGGCAGCGCCCCGCCCCCGCTTGAAGGGTCATTTCCCAGTGCCCTGGTAGAGCTGGAGAGGGAAGGCAGCGCCTCGCCCCCGCTGGAATGGCCACTCCCCAGTCCCCTCGCAGAGCATGGGAGGGAAGGAAATGCCCTGCTCCCTCAGGAATGGCCGCTACCCTGTCCCCTGGCAGAGCTGGGGAGTGTATGCAGCGCCCCGCCCCCGCAAGAACAGCCTTTTCCCAGTTCCCTGGCAGGACTGTGGAGGGAACCCAGCACCCCTCCCCTGCAGGAATGGCCGCTCCCCAGTCCCCTTGCAGAGCTGGGGAGGGAAGGCAACACCTCACCCCCACAGGAATGGCTGCTCCCCATTTCCCTCACAGAGGTGGGGAAGGAACCCAGCTCCCCTCCCCAGCAGGAAAGGCCGCTCCCCAGTTCCCTCTCAGAGCTACGTAGTGTTGGTGTCACTAGGCATAACCCTAGGTAACTCGGGTGGGTGGAAAGCCATGACTGTCGATGAAGCCCTCCTGTTCTAGGCCAAAGCGAACCAAAGCCCCTCCATGTTGAACTCTATTCGACTTAGAAAGCTATCAGTTGCAGCACAGGTCAAACCGGTCTAAAGCAGTAGTGATAAGGCCTCCGTGTTGAATGACAAGATAACTTTCAGAAGGAAAACTTACTAATGAGCTGCTGCGGCCAAGATTACTTAATGCACCTGTGCTTACGTAATTGCTACAGGGAAAGGAAGGGGGAAAAGGAAAAAAAAATTAAAAAGGGAAAAGCCGCTTGTGTGTGTGTGCAGGATTTGAGATTGTATTCTCCCTTGCACCTAATTTGAGCTCAAATAAACTTGTGTTTTGCTTCTCCACCCTGGTGTGTATTTATTTGAGCCGAGCACACAGGGCCACGAACTGCTGCTGCTTGGCCCCAGGCACTATCTGTGCTGGCACAGTTCATGGCGTCCCTGGGTGGACTCGAGGCTAAAATTTGCCTTGCCCGGATCCCTTCTGGTGGTCAACGGATCGCGGTGATGACCGACACCCAGTGCACACTGGTGACTTCACCGGGGGCTTGTCGGAAATGCAGTTCGACTGACCCCAAAGGGCACAACGGTGCAACGCGCTTGAGTAGTGGAGAAGCAGTTGTGGGTGACAGTGAGGAACCGGTCCCTTGGATAAGGTAAGAATAGTCCAGTAGTGTGGACTTTTCCCCGAGGCTGGGGAAGCCCAGTTATTGTAATTCCCATTAGATAATAGAGCATCATATAATGGGTCAAGGGCACGGTATGGGGTGCCAGGTACGGTGTACACCATTAGAATGCATTCTAGTGAATTGGAAGGTGTTTGGTTCGGATCCGATGACTAAGCATAAACTGAAAAAAAGGCAAAGCAAGATCAGATGCAGAATGGTACTGGGGGCCAGTGTGAGTAACTGTTACCGGAAGACACCCAGAGTACCCTGTGAAGCAAAAGCTTGTGACCAGGACTACTCTAATGCAAGCCCGGTAACTAGTGGATCTTTAGGAGGTCTGACCCATGGTGGGCTGACTCGGCCTGGCATCGTCCGGTGAGGAAGCTACCTGGGTCTAGGAGTGTGTGTACCCATCTTCCCTTCCCTTTTCCTTTCCGTGTGGGCTATTGACAGTCTGATCGTCTCACTGGATGCAATCAGAGTAAGCGGCACCGTCTCCCAGAGACTAGCTGTGACAATGTGGTTTTGGCGGGACCCAACCGAGAGTGCCAATTCAGGACCATTTGCTCAAACAGGGCAGTTACAGCCCTAGCCTGGGGTTTTTCTACCTCTAAGGCAAACCAAACCAGCCAGACAAAAATGACTTTGGTTTCACCCCACTGGCTAACCACAAGTCACACAAGCAATTTCCTTAGACATTCCAGTCTCCCAGTATCACCACCAGTGCCACCCGTCCCGGGGATGAATGGTTATGAAAACCAATACCCCAGTAAAAGAAAAAGGTTCTCTCGATCCCAAAGGACCAAGCCCCAGACCCAGGTCAATATACACATCAGATCTTACCCACAAATCACGCTGTTGCCAGTCCTTTAGAATCTAAAATCTAAAGGTTTATTCATAAAGGGAAAAAGATAGAGATGAGAGCTAGAATTGGTTAAATGGAATAAATTACATACAGTAATGGCAAAGTTCTTAGTTCAGGCTTGTAGCAGTGATGGCGTAAACTGCAGGTTCAAATCAAGTCTCTGGAGAACATCCCCAGCTGCGATGGGTCATTCAGTCCTTTGTGCAGAGCTTCAGCTTGTAGCAAAGTCCCTCCAGAGGTAAGAAGCAGGACTGAAGACCAAATGGAGATGAGGCCTCCACCCTATATAGGCTTTTCCAGGTATAAGAACTCCTTTGTTCCTGCTGTGGAAAGTTACAGCAAAATGGAGTTTGCAGTCACATGGGCCAGTTTCTGCACATCCTGCTGAGTCACAGGGCGTAACTGCCTTCTCTCGATGGGACAATTGTGTAGGTGATGTTCCTTAATGGGCCATCAAGCAGGCTAAACAGAGCTGACACCAACTTTTCTGGGATCTTTCCCAGTAACACAACACAAATTTGAAATACAGACAGCATACAGCCAATATTGATAACTTCAACTACCAAAATGATACAGACATACAGACAACATAATCATAACCAGTAATCCGTAACCTGGTCTTAGAAACCTTATATGACCCCCTTTACCTAGGATTTGGTGCCACTACAGGTCCTTGGTTGCAACCCATGTTCTATATGGTCCTAGTTTATATCAATAACGTCACACTAGCCGACGCTTTTTGCTGAAGGGAGGTGTACGAGGGTCGTGGCCATCCTCGTTAGCCTCTCCTGTGTGAGTACCCTGTAGGGAAAAATCCTTTGTTTAGGAACCGCTAGCGCAGACAGGGCACCCTCCCTATGTGTGTAAGTGGAAAATGAGTGTGGGGACAGTCTAAACATTCCACCTCACCCCCTAATGGTACCGCCGCATATTACATGTACGTACATTATTGTTCAACAACCTGCAGGTATTTAGAGAATTGGAATATTTACATCTAAACAATGCCCACTAGAAGGTACTTCAATCCAGATAAGATCATACATCTAAGAGGAGCGTTTAATTACCAAAAAGCCCTGACACGGCATGAGCAAATTTGTCTACTGAGGAAAGGAACAGGTTAACTTGAAATTGAGCTTGGCCCAGGGATAAAAAGAAAGTTGCTCTGCGTTCAAGGTCAAGAATCAAGGCAGACTATGCTAAGTACAAACAAAAACTGTTTTCGGCCCCAGCTGGCTGTGGAAAAAGGAAAATTGACAGAGGCGAACCAAAGGCAATACAAGTTACAGAACTGAGATTACGTTTGCAAAGCTTAACTGTCCAGTGAGATCCAACAGTGTGCCTTTGTGACCCCGGAGCCGGTGTCGCTTGGTGACACCCAAGAAGCCACAGGCAGCTGACCTGGACTGGAATCTCTGAAAGAGATGCCGCAGTAGATTCCAGGGTGTAAGAGAACTGCCCTTCCAAGAGTGGAAACATGTTGGAAATTCTGGACAAGATGTATACAGGATAATCTCCCGTCCACTTCTCCCCCTTCTCTGAACATTATACACAGAAGTGGTCAGTCTGGACGTACATGTGTGAGTATGAAAGGGCTTGGGGCATTAATGTTTTTTCTGACTAATGAAGCTTTAAAATTCAGTTATATGGTGTGTTTTCTTTATCTTCTCCCAATGATCCTGTAGTGTCAGCCTGATCACCTGACACAAGGGATAGATTGGTAACAGAAATTTGTCACAGTTTGGTGAGCAATTAAGAAAGGGGGAGCCCTGCAGAATTTACACCATCTATTTGTTTTACCCTTGTTATTTTATGTTTGCTTTGCTTGGTACTGTTGGTGTTATATGTTGAGAAAATCATGATTAAAAGTGAGCCCTAATAGAGTAAGGAAACGCTATCTGGTTCTGGTTCTGGTTCTGTTCTAACCGGTTACTGTTGTTTTTCTGCTCTGTTCATTTGGGAGTTAGGAGTGTGGGCATTGGTGAACCTCTTGTTTGTAATTCTTCGGAGTGGATGCCATGCATGCGAGGAAGATCTGAGTTCGAACTGAGATCCTTCTGTCACGTCCCCTGTAGCGGTCAGTGTATAGAAGTGGGAAAGCCTGGCTTAAACTGTAATTCCCTCTGCTCTCTGTGTAATTCTTTTTTCTGTTTAAGTGTCAGCAGACAGATGGATGGGTCTCTGGTTAAATCCTCTAAAGGGGTTTGGATTATATTAAATAAATAGCCTTTGCCCAGTGGGCCATGTGTTTTAATCCAGGTGGCAAGCCTCACGAGGGAGGACTCGGGTAGTCTTGTGAGTAAGAATGTTTAAGGGAAGAGACCAGGAGGGGTGGGGGCTAGTTGAGAAACCCACCCTCCTAGCTAAACTGGTAGTGGAAAAAGTTGGTGCTCATGGAAGGGACCGTTCAGCAAGAAAAGCAGGATCGGGCCCAGGCGGGCAGGCAACAGACAGAGAGATTAAAAACAGGTTGAAACACTTTGAGGGTGTAGTGGAAGGAAGGAGTCAGTAAGTGTAAGCATGGGGATTTCAAATACCCAGGACTTACTTGGAATAGTGATTTGAATTGATAAAAGTGGCTGTTGGGAGACAAGCAAGTGATTTAAGGGAGAATGAGAAGTTAACTCTGTAGTTGCAGGAGGGAACAGTAGTTGAACTTTGTAAAAATGCTAAAGAGGAAAGTTCTTGGTGTCTTTGAAATGTTTGTAAATAAATTCAGGCAAAGAAATTATTGAATTGCAATCATTTGGCTATGAACAATTTAGTTGAATTAGCTGAAGAATGTAGACAGTGCTATGTAATTGAAATTTTATTAGGCTCTAAGGGCACTATAAGTGGTGATGTTTTCTTTCAGTGTTTGAAAGCAGGAGTTAAAAGTAAAAAGCAAGCCGGAAAGCATCTGTATTAATGCAAATTATCTAACTGATAAGGTAGGAGCCATTGAAACCTGGGCTGCCTATGAAACACATACCAAAAAAAAATGGGGTAATTCCTCTGTTTTGCCTGAAGTCAACAAGGGTATTTGTATATTTTAAGTGATGATTGTCTGCCCAGAAGGGGTAGACCTCTGTTTTTTTTGTCTTTCAGATAATCAGAGAAAACTGATGCCAGCTGAACAGCACTCAACGTACCATGCATTTACTGGCACAATGGGAATTGTGTTTTGTGTTTTGTGTTCTGTCTTGTGGTGTTTGTCTCGTGGCCGGAGTTGTTGTGTTTGGTGTTTTTATGGGATGGTCTGGTTTGGAATCAGGAGAATGTGATATAGTAAAGTCTAATACATTTCCTTAAGTAAGAAAAGGAATCTTCATTGGCCAAATCTTTGAATTAAAAATTGTTATTAAAATTTGCATACCAACAGTCTTTGAAAGCAAGGACATGAAAAGTTAACTCACTCCCCATATTGTACATGGGATCCTTCTGGCTACCTCAGATTGCTAGCCAGAGAGCTGGGGAAGGTGGGAAGCTATTGGACTAGAGGTTGTATTAAGTGAACTCCTCAAAGTGGGTGTGCTTGTCCTGGCTTGTTGCTCCAAAGCTCTGTAATAAGGTTATTTTAGTGGAAAGGTATATGTGGCATACATTCATTAAATATTAAGACTATTGTACTGTATAATGGCAATGTTTATGTGTTCATTGTTGGAAAAAGGTGTATAAGTGAAAAGTGGAAGTTTCCTTTTTAGGTTAAAAGAAGCCAAAAAAGGGAAAAGGACAAAGAACAGAAGGAGTTAACTGGAAAAAAAGAATTAGGCTAGTAACCTCTCCCTTGTTCACTGACAGATTTATTGTGCCTTTGAATTTTTCTAGAAAAAGCAAAATCATTACAGGGTGATGTGCTGGTAACCTCTCCCCTGTAGGATGCTGCACCACAACTGTTTTTGGGAAAGAAAAAGAAACACTCATTCCACTGAAATTGCCAAAGTCCAGGAATTCCTGACTAGAAAGGACATTAAGAACTGACCCCGGTGAAGAAACAAAGAATTATACTCTGGCGGGAGGACATTTGTGGGACCCATGCTTGGGAATGTGGTATTGATTGGGTTTTGGGGTTTATTCTACAGGCTGTGCCCTGTGTTCTGGATAAATCCTTCAGCATGTATTGCTCTCTCTAATTGGATTTTAAATAACAAGTACCCGAAGAGTTTGTTCTGCCACTAGAAATTTTACCCGTATTGAAATCATTCCAGTGACTAATAATGTAACCCCCTCCTCTGCTATTAATGTTAATGCCTTTCGACAGTACCTGAGAATAGTTAAATAACAGGTGTATTATAATACTACACCAAGGAAAGATGGTATTGAATATCACTGAGGCTGGGAAGGCATTGCAGTGGGATCTAGTATGTGTAGGAATTCAGGATTTCCTGGATGACCAGCTGATGGCCATTCGGAGTGATCTTGAGTACCAGACTTGGCTCACTGCCCTTACAGATGCATCAGGAATACCATCTGATCTGTGATTATGGAGACATACTTGGACACTTTCTGGGTGGAAGTGTGGCTTCACAGGGCGGTGTGCGCGCCCTTATAGGGGATGAATGCTGTACTTATGCCCCAGAAAACACACAGGATATTAACAAGCACATCCTGTCAGTCGAACAGGCTTTTGAACAGTGGAAAGCCCAGGAAAGGGAACCCACTATTTCTGATTCCCTCTGGGGCTGGTTACTCAACCTGGAGAAACGAGGGGGGAGGCATTGTTCGCCTCCTGCTCACTGGTGTGGTGTTGTGTATCGTTACTCTTCTCTTGCTTGCTTGCTGTAAAACACTGCAGCTCCCTAGAGCTTAATCGCATGTTATCCTTTGAATGTGAGAACACTCAGCCAAAAGTTTGCTGAGTATTCTCAAAGGAGGGAGTTGTTGGTGTCACTAGGCATAAATCTCGGTAGCTCGGGAGCGTGGATGATCACGAGTGCTGATGAAGCCCTCCTGCTCAGGCCTCAATGAACCATTGTTCCTCCATGTTAAACACTTTGTGTAACCTAGTGTAACCTAATGTACTAATAGCTGCAAAAATGTAGTGTTAGCAGTTAGTTTTTGCTTGTAACAGCCAGTTTTCTGCTGTAACCCGCTGAAGCGAGCTCAAGGTCGTTTCTGAATACTGTATACATGTCTCAGCAGCGGAGAGGGGGGAGGAAGGGGGAAGACAAAAGATTGAATGAGAAAAGACACTGCAGCTGGATGGGAAAGGAGGGGGGAGTGAGAGATCAGCTAGTCAGCAAGAAAAAGTTTTGTAGTAAACAACTTGGATATAAAAGGAAGAAACTGCTTGTTTTAGTGTGCAGGATTTGAGATTGTTATTTCTCCCTTGCACCTTATTTGAGCTCAAATAAACTTGGTTGTTTGCATCTCCACCCTGGTGTGTTTATTGGCGCTACGCACTCTGGGCAACGAACCCCGCTGCTGCTTGCCTCGGGCACCCTGTGCCAGCATCACCACCAAGTGCAATGCTTGTTGATACCAACTCTTAACCCCACTGAGAATGTTTTGGGGGTCACTCCTCGCCTTTATCAGCCTAGGCGTCTCAGAACATCATAATTAGCAGGTGCTCCAGTGGTGCAATTGGTTAGCATGCAGTACTTATAGGGCAATGTTGGGAGGAACTATGCTGAGGTTGTGAGTTCAAGCCTCACCTAGAGCACTGGTTTTCATTAACCACATGGCTTCACCCCCTCATTTGGCCCCATGGAATATAGAATTCCAGCCCTGGGGACATTGAAGCAGGGTAGGAATCAAAAATGCCCCTTCACTTATTACCTCCTCTCCAGAGTGCAGGTCAGAATCTACAATCCTTTCTCCCCCACCAGCCCCTGTGCCAGGATCCCTCAAGCAGACCCTGGAAGGAGAGGAGCAAGGAGCCATTGTTAGAGGGCTTTCCCTTCCTCTGCCCACTTCCCAGGCTCTTGTCACACAGACAGCAAGCAGCAAAAGACCAGAAGTTGGAAGCGCAGACAAAGGGATGTTTACTGGGGTTAGTTTCCAAGCAAGCAAATTTCAAAGCCCTTCACACCAGTCAGGCTTATCTCTATACACCGACAGAGTCTGTTCCCCTGTGTTCCCTTCCCAGGTCTGACACCACAGAGCGTTTACCCCACATCCCTACAGACAATTCTTTCCTGGGTGTCTGGCTGGTGAGTCGTACCCACATGTTCAGGGTGTAGCTGATCACCATATTTGGGGTCAGGAAGGAATTTTCCTCCAGGGTAGATTGGCCGAGACCATGGAGGGGATTCACTTTTCTCTGCAGCATGGGGCACAGGTCACTTGCTGGAGGATTCTCTGCACCTTGAAGTCTTTAAACAATGAGTTGAGGACTTCAATAGCTCAGACATAGGTCAGGGGTTTGTTACAGGAGTGGGTGGGTGAGAGACTGTGGCCTGTGTTGTGCAGGAAGTCGGACTAGACGATCATAATGGTCCCTTCTGATCTTAAAGTCTATGAGTCTATGAGCTCTGACACTGCAGAGTGTTTACCTCACGTTCCCCTTCCCAGCTCCGACACCACAGAGCCTTGCCTGTGTCTCTGTTCCCCATTCCCTATTTCCATCCCCCCGTTAGCAAGCATGATGCCAATTTTCCTGCCCAGTGCCTGTTTGACCCCAGTTTATACAGTAACAGATTCAGCGAGACCTTAACCAATCATTTACTGAAATGTAATTACCAGTTCTAACCTATTGTAACAGAATTCTCTAACCAATTACATCCCACTCCCCTAATTAACTTACACCCAGCAAAAATAATTCTGCTGCAGACAGAAAAAATTAGAGGACCAGACAGATTGACAACAGAAAAGCGGGGGCCATAAAGATAAACCCTACAGAAATGACAGTTTCACAACCACAACCATTGAGAAGGGATATCTTGCCAGACCGGATGCTCCCTTAAGATCTGTTTCTTTATCTGGTGATGATGGGCACTATTGGGACAGGATCGTCTTCCTAACAGCCCAACCCCACCTTAGTTCAGTGTGACAGGTTTGGGAGGTGAGGATGTGACCGTTCACTTCCCAGCGTATGGCTGCCCCTGCTGCTTAGCCAAAGGCCTTAGCCTACTGTCAAGGTTTTTTCCCCACTCTGAACTTTAGGGTACAGATGTGGGGGACCTGCATGGACCCTCTAAGCTTAATTACTAGCTTAGATCTGGTAACACTGCCACCATCCAGAAGTTAGTGTCTGGAACACTTTCTGTCCCCCGAAAACATTCCCCTCCCTGGGCAGCCTTTAGAGGCTTCACCAATTCCCTGGTGAACATAGATCCAAACCGCTTGGATCTTAAAACAAGGAGAAATTAACCATCCTCTCTCCTTTCCCCCCACCAATCCCTGGTGAGTCCAGACCCAATCCCCTTGGATCTTAAAACAAGGAAAAATCAATCAGGTTCGTAAAAGAAAAAACTATAATTAAAGAAAGATAAAAATCATCTCTGTAAAATCAGGATGGAAAATACTTTACAGGGTACTCAGATTTATATAGCCCAGAGGAAACCCCTCTAGCCTTAGGTTCAAAGTTACAGCAAGCAGAGGTAAAATTCTCTCAGCAAACAAGGATCATATACAAGTTGAGAAAACAAAAGTAAGACTATCACGCCTTGCCTGGCTAATTACTTACAAGTTTGAAACATGAGAGACTGATTCAGAAAGATTTGGATAGCCTGGATGGATATCTGGTCCCTCTTAGTCCCAAGAGCGAACAACCCCCAAAACAAAGAGCACAAACAAAGACTTCCTTCCACCAAGATTTGAAAGTATCTTGTCCCCCTATTGGTCCTCTGGTCAGGTGTCAGCCAGCTTTATGGAGCTTCTTAACCCTTTACAGATAAAAGAGACATTAACCCTTAACTATCCGTTTATGACACCTACGAACAAGGGCTCAGACTCTCCTAGGGAGAGAAGGCCCAGACACAGGCAGACTGGGATTTTGGTTCTTTGTTTTATACCCCTGTCTCTAGCTGAGTGATAAAAATACACCTAAGTTCTTAAAGTCTAGACCTGTACAAGCAGCCTGAATATCTCTATTCTAACAGCCATCAGTCCCTGTGGAAAAATGATCTATTCAGGTTTGTCCCTAGACATTTTGGTACCCTACACAGCACCCCGTCCCCCAGCCTGAGCTGGCAGAGCGGAGCAGGCTGGGGCCAGGTCACTCCACTTCCTGCTGCCCGGTAATTGCAGGGCAGGCCAGACCCCACACTCACGGGGTGGCAGGAAGTGGAGTGATCCGGCCCCAGCCTACTGCACTCTGCTCCCAGCCTTGGAACTTGGGCGGTGGGGGGAAACGCCCCCCAGCACTCACCAGTGCCGCAACTGGGAGCTGGTGGAACAGAGCAGGCTGGGGCCAGGTCGTTCCACTTCCCGGCGCCCGGCGAGTGCAGGATGAGACTGATCCCTCCTGCAGTCCACTGGGATGTAGCTCAGGGGAAGGGGTGGAGTGGGGGGGGAATGGAGTGGAGCAGGGGTGGGAAGAGGAGGCATGGGGGCAGAGCAGGGGTGGGGGCTTTGTGGAAGAGGCGGAGCAGGGGCAGCTTTCCTGGCTGGCTCAGACAGCCGGGGGATCGGGCTGGCCGCTGAAGCAGTACGCAGCTGCGTAGGGCACCAGGAAAAATGGGGCAATTTGGTGTCTCCACATCTTTTAACCAGGCAGTGTCCCTGTAGTGTGTGCTGTCTTCATAGCTCCTTTCGCAGTCTTTCTCACCCTCTTGTCTTGAGTCTCGTGTGTCCCTGCTTTCAAGCACAGACTAACTCTGGCTGTTCAGGAGAGGGGAGGACCATGCCTATGTGTGGCCAGCAGACAGCGACAAAGACCCCTAGCCAGCCTGCTCCCTGCCATGCCAAACACCCACTGAAGGCCACCCACAGACCAGCATGCGGGGTGGCTGCTGATGCTCTGTGGACAACATCAGAAGAAGGTAGGAAAGCAGGGCCAGCTCCCCGGTGTGGCCTCTGTCTGTTCCCACTCACAGTGCTCACTTTTGCAGTGGGGCAGGAGATTTTACCCCAAGAGGCTTTTCCCCAGCTGGCGAGAAGCAGAGAAACACCCAGGCTCCCAAGGTGCTAATTACCAAGCCCCCTCAAGTACAGGGACAGGCGCACATTTGGAAGAGGGAAACTGCTCTACATTCCAGCCCGGGCAGCTGCCCACTTTCTTTGGCAAGTCAGGAACAGCAAAGGCTAGACTGGAAGCACCTGGGGCTCATGCCCCAGCCTGTGTGATGTCCAAACCCAACTCCTTCCCGGGGCTATAACTGAAGCCAGAGCATTGGCCTGAGCGACCAAGACGAGGTTCCAACCCTGAAGGGAGCAGGACTTTCAGCACAACAGTAGAACTGCTCAAGTACAACCACAAAGGGACTCGAACTCTCAATCACCTGACCCAAAGTCAGATGCCTTATCCATTAGGCCACATGGTCACACAAGAAAAGCCTCCCCAAGTACTTCTTTAGAGAAGATGGACACTGTGTTTCTCAGACTCAGGTCATCTACTGACGGGGGCCAAGACTCTCTGGGCACAAGAAGTCGAGTTCCCAGCGAGATGTGATACTTAATTCTATGGAACCAGGTGCAGGATTTTGGCAGGGAGGCTCAGGCATGGGGGGATTGAGGTGCAGCAGATAGACCGGCTGTCTAGGTGCAGAGATTTAGTCACACTGAGGCACAGGAGGGAGGAGAAGGAGGAATCCTGCTAATGGTCAGTGGCTGTGCAGAAAAAAGAGTGTTGATTCCCCCATCCTAAATGGTCTGGTTGGCTTGACCCTCCTCCCCTCTGCAGAGCACGGTGGGGACTGCAGTTCACCTCTTGTGGGGCAGGAGGGCACAGGTGCGGGGCGCTGGGCTCCGATGCACCTGGAAGGCAGATCCGGTGGGGTGGGGTGGGGTGGGGTGGGGCGGGGCAGGGCAGGGCCTGTGGTTTATGTTCTGCCTTGCCTGGTGCTGGGCCATTGCACAATCCCCAGTCATGCCGCACAGCGCACCGCAAGAGGCAGGCGGGCAAGCAGATGATCCAGCACAAGTGGGGAGAGGAAATGTGTGTAAGCAGAGTCAGGATAAGCTCTACCCTGACATCTGGTGGAAAGAAGTTCAGAGAGTGTATTTGCATAGGTACGCCCACCCTATCCCAGACTCCCAAGCTGTGGGATTGCTTGGTGACAAATTGCTCACCCTCAGTTGAGTAGTACTGGCTAGACATGGGACATGGGTTCCAAAACCCAGAGAATTGAGGGAGGCTGGGGACAGGTATCTGTGCCTGGTTGTGCAGTCTCCTTGTGGAGCTAGAAGCACCAGTTGCACCCCCTCCTCTCTCCACTGTGGAATGTCAGAGTTGGTTTTTTTATTCTCTCAAGAATCTAAATACAGGTTACTGAGCTGAACGCCCTTTGGGCTAATGGTGCACTAGCACTGGGGCTCCCCCACTAAGAGCTGAGATCACTAAGAGTTGAAATCACAAAAAAAGCTGAAATGACTGAGCTGAGAGCACTGAGCATTGTGCTAACTAGTGGGGGAGCCTGAAGATATGCTGTGGACAGAGCAGCTGGTGGAGTGGAGCAGTTGCGGGGACGGCTGGAGCGGATCACGGGACAGCTGGTGGCAGCAGAGGGAGTAGCTGTGGGACGGGTGGCGCAGCCCACAGAGTGAGCAGAGCCGAGCAGTTTTGCAGAGCAGCTCATGGAGCAGAGCAGCTGGTGGAGCGGAGCAGTTCCTGAGGATGGCTGGAGGAGCGGAGTGGAGCAGCTGGTAAAGCGGAGCAGTTCGTGGAGAAGGCGGAAGCAGAACCCACGGAGAGGCAGGGCAGTTGGCCCTGGACCACGTAAGGTGCCCCTTTCTACCCAGGCTGGGGGGGAGGGACCTCTACAGATAGACTCTCGAACTCTGGGGTGGCATTGACCAGAGACTTTTGGGTTGTTGGACTTTGGGGTGATTGGACTTAAAACCCTAAGCGGAAAAAGGACAGTGGCAAACGTACTTGGAGGTGGGTTTTTGTTTATGGTTTGTGTTATAACCCTGTTTGTGGTGTTTCTCCAATGGGATGCCACATTGATTCCTTCCTTTATTAAAAAAGATTTTGCTACACTCAGACTCCGTGCTTGCGAGAGGGGAAGTATTGCCTCCTAGAGGCGCCCAGGGGGGTGTGGTATGTGAGTGTCCCAGGTCACTGGGTGGGGGCTCGAGCCGGTTATGCATTGTGTTACTGAAACGGAACCCCTGGATACTGAACCCGGCCCTTGTTGCTGCCAACTAGAGGGGCAGAAGGGTTACATGTGGTTGGGGGAAGGAAAGGCCTTGGGTTGCACTGAGGGAGTGCAGAGCAGGGGTGACACCCCAGAAACCTGCAGCAAAGGGATGGACAGGTGGGCTGCGTGGATAGAAGAGGCAGTGAGCCTAAAAGGGGAGTGGGGTCTAATGGTCAGAGCAGGTGGGGGTTGGGCTCTATCCCTGGCTCTGGGAGCAGAGGTGGGTCTAGAGGTGAGAGCAGGGGGACTGGGAGCCAGGACTCCTGGGTTCCATAGCGGCGGCTGTTTTTTCCCGGGTCTCCCTCCTAGAGGTCCCAGCCCAGCCCCCTAGTGGAATCTGACTGGGGGAGGGGGTTGCCCTGCCACTCCAGATTCGTGATTCAAACCACTCCCCCCACGGGCTCTAACATCACAGAATCTCCCCCCCAAGTCAGAAAGTAGGAGCCCCCAGGGCTGCTCAGAGGATTCCGGGGGCCTGGGGCCATCGGCGGCAGGCGGCTCCGGTGGACCTCCCGCAGGCGTGCCTGCGGAGGGTCCGCTGGTCCCGCGGCTCTGGTGGAGCATCCACAGGCACGCCTGCGGGAGGTCAAACGGAGCCTCGGGACCAGCGGACCCTCCGCAGCCATGCCTGTGGGAGGTCCACCGGAGCCGTGGGACTGGCAAGTGGCAGGGGGCCCCCTGCGGGGCGAAATGTCTAGAGCCAGCCCCGTTCGGTGGTGGAGGGCCCTTCCATTCTGGAACCCGCCGCTGAAGTGCCCCGAAGATCCGCGGCGGGGGCCCCCCGCCGGCGAATTACCGCCGAAGTGGGACCCTCTGCCAAAGTGCAGCCCGCTCTTCGGTGGTAATTCGGTGGCGGGGGGCTCCCGCCGCAGGTCTTCGGGGCACTTCGGCGGTGGGTCCCTGAACAGAAGGGCCCCCTGCCGCCGAATTACCGCCGAAGACCGGGTTGCACTTCGGCGGCAGGTCCCGCTTCGGCGGTAATGCGATGGCGGGGGGGTCCTTCCCCCCGGAGCGGAAGGACTCCCCCGCCAGCAAAGACCGGGAGCAGAAGAAGCTCTGGGGCCCGGCCCCGCAAGAGTTTTCTGGGGCCCCTGAGCGAGTGAAGAACCCCGCTCCAGGGGCGCCGAAAAACTCTCGTGGGGGCCCCTGTGGAGCCTGGGGACTGGGACAAATTGCCCCTCTTGTCCCACCCCCGGTGGCCCTGGGAGCTCCTCCCCGCATGCAGAGGAAGCTAGTGAGTTTCTAGGGGGTCTCTGGCAGAGGTGACAGCAGCCACCAGACACCCACTCATGGTTGCAAGGAGAACCTCCTGCACAGCCCCCTGCTACAAGGGGCTAGGGGCGCCCAGCCAGGGTCAGGAGGTATGCTCCCCCGGAGCACCTCCCCCGTTACTCCAGGATCCGAGCATCTTCCTAATTCACAGGGTAATTCTCCTCACAGGCTTGTGCGAAGGTGGGAAGCGCCACCAGCACCATTGCCCGGACGAGAGAACTGAGGCCCAGAGAGGCTGAGTGATGTGCCCAAGGACACCCAGGAAGTCTGTGGCAGAGCAAAGCATGTTTCTGCCTCCTCACTCCCAGGACTGGCCTGCTCCTGGGTCACTGGATGGTGCGGGGGCGGGGCCTCGGCGCAAGGGGCAGTGCGGGGGGGAGCCTCAGGGGAAGGGGCTGTGCAGGGGCAGGGTCTCGGGACAAGGAGCAGTGGGAGGACGAGGTCTTGGGGCAATGTGAGGGCAGGGACTCAGGTGAATGGGTGGTGCAGGGGCGGGGTCCCAGGAGAAGGAGCAGTGGGAGGGCAGGGTCTCGGGGCAATGTGAGGGCGGGGTCCCAGGTGAATGGGTGGTGCAGGGGCGGGATTTCGGGGGAAGGGGTAGTGGGAGGCAGGGAATCGGGAGAATAGGCAGTGTGGCATTGGGGACTTCAGGGAAGAGGCAGTGTGAGGGAGGGTCTCAGGGCAAAGGGGAAGGGTGTGGGCGGGGTCTCGGGGCAAAGGGGTGATGTAGGGATGGCGATTCAGGGGAATGGGTGGTGAAGGGGCAGAGACTAGAGGCAAGGGGCCAGGCGGGGGCTGGGACTGGGGGAAGGGGCAGTGCAGGAGCGGAGTCTCGGGGGGAAGGGGCGATGCAGGGGTGAGGTCTCAGGGAAAGGGGCGGGGACTGGGGATAGGGGTGGTGCAAGGGCAGGGCCTTGGGGGAAGGGACGATACGGGGGCAGGGATTAGAAGGAACAGGCGGCGCAGGGGCGGGGCCTTGGAGGAATGTGAGCACAGGGTCTCGGGTGAATGGGTGGTGTAGGGGCGGGGTCTCAGGGGGAAGGGGTGGTGCAGGGGCAGGGACTTGGGGCCATGGCCGGCTCCAGGCCACAGCATGACAAGCACATGCTTGGGGCGGCACGCCACAGGGGGCGCTCGGCCAGTTGCCAGGAGGGCGGCAGGCGGCTCCAGTGGACTGCGGAGGGTCCGCTGGTCCCATGGCTCTGGTGGAGCATCTGCAGGCATGCCTGCGGGAGGATCACCGGAGCCGCGGGACCACTGGATCCCCCCGCAGGGATGCCTGCGGGAGGTCCACCAGAGCCACAGGACCGGCGAGCGGCAGAGGGCCCCCCGCGGCGTGCCGCTGTGATTGGGGCGGCGAAATTGCTAAAGCCGGCCCCTGCTTGGGGCAATGTGGGAGCGGGGTTCCAGGTGAATGGGTGGTGCAGGGGCAGGGTCTCAGGGCAATGTGAGGGCGGGGTCCCGGGTGAATGGGTGGTGTAGGGTCAGGGTCTCAGGGGGAAGGGGCAGTGCACGGTCAGGCTCTCGAGGGGAAAGGGAAGCTGAAGGGCAGGAACTCTGGAGAAGGGGCAATGTGAGGGCAGGGGTGGGTCCTTGGGGAAAGGGTGCAGGGGAGGGGTGTATTGGGGAGGGGCAGTGCTGGAGTGTGGATTTGGGGGAAGGGGCAGAGTAAGGGTGGGGTATTGGGGAAAAGGGGCAATGCGAAGGCGGTGCCTTGGAGAAAGGGGCAGGGGCACAGCTTTGGGGAATGGGGCAGGGATTAGGGGAACAGGTGATGTGAGGCCAGGACATCGGGGGTAGGGGCAGTGTGGGGGCAGGACCCTAGGAGGAGGGGGGCAGGGCTTTGGGGAATGGGGCAGGGATTAGGGGAACAGGTGATGTGAGGTCAGGACTTCGGGGGTAGGGGCAGTGTGGGGGCAGGACCCCAGGAGGAGGGGGCAGGGGCAGTGGGGGGGCAGGACCCCAGGAGGTCGGGGGGAGGGGCAGTGTAGGGGCAGGACCCCAGGAGGAGGGGGGCAGGGGCAAGGCTTTGGGGGGAGGGCGGAGCTCGGGGAATGAGGAGGATTAATTCGGTTCAGTGGCAGGTCTGTCTGCGGGTGACACTGGTACTGCAGGGGGGGTTAAAGCCGGGCTCACCCGAGGGAGGAGGACGGGGCTGGGTGGCCGGGCACAGCGGGAGTTCGGGGAGTGACAAGGAGCCGGTTCCAAGGCTCATCGGACACACCCAGAAACCAGCTCACACCCAGACGGGGGGTTAAAGCCCCAGCGACCAAGGGGCGCTGGGAACATCCCCGCGGTGCAGACAAATGTACCAAGTCACCGGACAGAGACAGACCCGGCACTGACCTGCCCCACCCCGGTCCTCGGCCTCCGCGCTCCCGCCCCCGCCCCGATCAGCTGCTTTGTGCGCGGGGTGAAAGGGGCGAAGCGGCGCGGCACGTTCCCACGCGGAGCAGGTCAACACACTGCAGGGGGGGGGCGGGGAGGCGGAGTTGTGGGGGGGGAGGTGTCAGGTTGACCCAGGGACCCGCCCTCGACAACACGGAAGCGCCACGGGGCAGGCTGGGAGTTGTACTTCCTGGCTTGTCTCAGAGCGGAAGTGACGGACGGTTGCTATGGCAACGCGCCCCCTCCCGGAGCACACTGGGAAGCGTAGTTCTCCCTCTCACACGCGGCCTCTGTCGGAGGAGGGGCCGTAGCTCTCAGTTCGCCGCGCCCCTGCTCGCTCCCTGATTGGCGGAGAGAGCGCGGGACAGACTCCGTGGGCGGGGCGAGCCTGGCTGGCTTTAGGGAGCGGGGGCCCAATTCGAACAGTCTCGCTGGGGCCCCGGCAGGGAAGACCGAACAAACCCCCCGGTACAAACCCTGCGGGGCGGTGCTCAGCGGGCGGCGCTCCCAGTCTGCGGCGGGTCCTGCGCTCGCTCCCGATCTCCGGCGGCGCTGAGGGACCTGCTGCCGCAGACCCAGAGCCAGCGCAGGACCCGCCGCAGACCCGGAGCGCCGCCCGCTGAGCCAACATTAAACAGGCGCCTCCAGCCAGGGCAGAGATTCGCACCGCGCGGGGCCGGGGTTGGGGGATCGGTCTAACGCCAGCCCTGGGGGGAAGCCCTGGTTCCTGCCCCGAGGCTTCGCTTCCCCCCCCCCCCCAGCGCCACGGGGGCAGCCGGCGGGCGGGGCCGGGCCGAGGAGAACAGCGGCGGGACGGGGAGAGGCGGCTCCACACGGGGGGACCAGGGGCTCAGACACCCAGTTCCCGGCGCCAGGCCCAGCCCCTGCCATGTCCCTGCCCAGGGAGCAGCCCCAGGCCCGTGGGAGCCGGGCTGCGGGGGGCACAGGGCAGAGGCAGCGCGGAGTGAAAGGGCTTCACCCCGCCCCCCCCCCAGCTGGGCCTGGAGGGCAGCGTGGGGGGGGGTGGTAAGCTGCCTGGGAGCAGCCCCACAAGCGGCAGCCTGGGGCTGCGGGGCCTTCAACCTCCCCCAGCCTGCCCCCCAGTGTCCCCCCCATCCGCTGTGACTCTCCTGCCAGCACCGTCCCCTCCTCTCCTTCTGTAGGGCCCCAGCAGCCCTTTCCAGCCCCCCCCAACCAGCTCCCCAGTGTCCCCCCATCTGTTGTGACCATCTCGCCAGCCCCAACCCCATCTGTAGGGATCCCTCAGCCCCCAGCATCCCCTCCCCCATCGTGTACACTCTACCTGGCCTCTCCCTTCGCCCCCGACCTCCTCCTCCCCCTCCGTCCTCAGCACCCCGACACTGACCTCCTCCTCTCGCCCCACCCCTGACATCCTCCTTCCCGTTCTCAGCACCCCACACCCTCTTCCTCCTCCTCCCCTTCAACCCCGTCCTCAACGCCCCTCGCCTAACTGCCTCCAACCCATTTCTCATTGCTGGAACCCACTTTCCCATCCCCCCACTCCCCCAGTCCATTCCCAGGGTGTGAGGTTCCTTATCTTCAATCTCTGCTACACCCAAACCTGCCAGATTCCCCTTTTCAACCACTGTGGGGTCATCCAACCCACCGACACCCATCCGCTCTGGGCTCTCTAAATCCCACATTCCCACAATGCACGTTGGTAACCCCACCCTCCTCTATCCCTAATCCCCCTATTCCCTTCCCTTAGGTCCTCCTGGACACCTCAACCCACAGTCAGGCCCCCGCATACATCCCAGTCACTCATTCACATGCTGTGCTAGTTCTTCAGAGACCCCCATAGCCCAGCAAACTTCTCCATCCATGAGCCCCATGGACCTGTGGCCAGGAAGCTCCCACTTTGGCTGAGCTGGGTGTGGGTGTTACTCTTTTCCTGTCTTGTGTGTGCTGTGCTCACAAAGGCTTTTTGCTCCCTCGGGGTGAGGTGTGGTTTTGGCCGAAGATGAGGTGTTTTGGTGGCCCTGTGGATGCTGTGTGGAGTCTGGAATGGGGCGTGTGTGTTCCCATCATGCCCCTTCCCCTCTGCCTGGAGAGCTGAGGACAGACAGGTCTGAGGAGCAGAGCAGGAGCTCCGGGAAGGAGAAGAGCAATATGAAGATGGAGTGTAAGATGAAGCCAGGTAAGTTCTCTGGAGGGAGACATGCTGGACAGGGCCTAGGATTGGGGAGACAAACAGATGTGAGCCCCGGGCTCAGATTTCTAATTGTAGCTGTGATGGCAGAATGGGAGGAGGGTTGAAGCTGAAACCCTGGGGTGCAGGAGTAGCGAGAAGAGGAACCTCACCACCATTGCTTTTCTTTTCCTCTTGTGTTGTGTTTCATACCAAGGGAAAAGAAGTCACGGGGATGGAGTGCAGCCCTGAGGTGAGTTGGAAAGTGATCGAGAGCAGTGACAGCGTGAATCCTGTTGATGCCAGGCAAGAGCTGCCCAACTGGAACGAGAGTAACCGTCTCTGTCGGTGAGATGTGTATCTGGTTTGGGAAGGGCTCTGGTCACAGCCCTCCTGGCTCCAGGCAGGGACTTCCCGTTATCTGGGTGTGGGTTTCCGGACTATCTGTGGCTTCAAGGGAGATGATGTTGCCATTTGCGAGGGCTGATCATCTCTCTTGCGAGGAGTGGTGTGTGCTCCCTAGCAGAAAGTTGGATCCATGAGGGTGACTCCCTGTTCTGAATTTCTTTCTTCCTCCTAGGTTTCTCTCTCTGTGTTGGCCAACTTTCACTCAAACTCTCTCTGTCTCTCCTTTCATGGACACCTGTCATGTTCAGTTGCCTGCATTCTCTTCCTCTGCTCCCCCTCCCCCAATCTCCTATGGACTCAGCTGGGTCTATCTGCCCACGGGCAGGTTCTCTGCCATACTGGGAAGGATGTGTCCTGCCTGCCAGGATAAGGGGGTTGCTCCTCCCAACCCCTATCTTCAGGGAGACCTCATTGCTGTAACTGGGTCACAGCGTGAGTGGCCAGTAATGTCTTTGGGGCTATGAGGTCTGAGAGTGAGAAGGGTGGGCTCACGGTCATGGCTTTGGGCAGAGGAGAAGTGGGGCTGGGATTAGAGATGCCCCTTATCACCAGCTAGCTCCATTACTGCATCACCCAAAAGTCTTGCTCAGGGTCCATTATGCCTCCTTGTGCTGGGCACTGCAGGGACAGTCAGAGGGACAGCAGGATGCATGAGGAAATAGATGAGTGTGTGAGGCAGATGGGTGAAGTGTGGCATACACTGGGGATGGATGGGGGGTTGAGGGCTGGACGGACAGCGGGACAGATGGAGAGCTGCAGGGACGGATGGCGATGTCACAGGCTGGACTTGTGATGGGTTCAGCTCTTGGCCACTGGCTCTGTCATCTCCTGCCCCCATCTGCCCGTCTGACTCTGCCCCTGTCTCTCGCAGGCAGCACTCAGCAGAGTCTGGCCCTGTTGTTACACTGGTGCCTAAATCCAATGCACACCTGTGCGTAATGTGCTCCTGGAGAGCTCAGGCAGGGAGAAGCATGTGGCTCATGGCTGCTGAACCAACTCCAAAGAGTGCCGCAGATCTCCCCCTCCTTGGGCAGCAATACCCTGGCCGGGGGTTACCTGTCCCTCCTCGCTGCCAAAGCAGCCTGCTCAGCGCAGAAACCGAGGTCACCTGCCTCCGCCCAGCCTCTAGCTGGAGCTACTTCAGCCCCGAATTGCTGGTATCCAGCCTGGACGGAGTTGGTGCGATTTCCTAGTGGAGTCCGTTCTTTCTCCCTGGTAGATTATGATTTTCCCCACTGCAGTTAGTTGCTCTTTCTCTGCTTCCCCATAGCCCCTCCCCAGTGATAGTGACCTCTGCTGGCCAGGCACGGGAGTGTCCTGTAGGTGCCTTCTTGCAGGAGCAGTGGCTCCTGGTGGCGAGGGGCAGCAATGCCTGGCATGTATCCCCCCTAGCTTTGCTGCAGTGACCCCTGATGGCAACTGAGGGCAGTTGCCTATGTGACCCCACTACTGCCATTGCGCCTGTGAGCGCTGGTGGGTAGGTGAGGCAGGGCCCTGTATGTACATCAGCCATTGGGGCAGGGCCCTCTGTGTATCCCACTCTCATCTCGACTGTAAGCTGTCTAAACTCCTACCTGCCTCATGGGGCCACAACCGTGGTACCCCCAACCCACCTAGCAATATCGTCAATCTATCCAACTACACACTCAGCCCAGAAGAAAAGCCTGTCCTATCTCGGAGATTCTCTTTCTGCCCTGCCACCTCTACCAACATGATACAGTTCTGCAGCAATCTGGAAGCCTACTTTCACCGTCTCTGATTCAAAGAATACTTTCAGGACAACACTGAACAGCGCACTGATACACAGATACCCTCCCACCAACAGCACAAGAAGAAGAACTCCACATGGACTCCTCCTGAGGGTCGAAATGACAGTCTGGACCTATACATTGAATGCTTCCGCTGACGTGCACAGGCAGAAATTGTGGGAAAACAACATTGCTTCCCTCATAACGTAAGTCGTGCAGAACGCAATGCCATCCACAGCCTCAGAAACCACCCAGACATCAAAGAGGCTGATAAAGGAGGTGCTGTTGTCATCATGAACAGGTCTGACTACCAAAAGGAGGCTGCCAGACAACTCTCCAACACCAAATTCTACAGGCCACTTCCCTCAGATCCCACTCAGGAATACACTAAAAACTGCAAAATCTACCCAGGACACTCCCTACACTAACACCGGAACAAATCAACATACCCTTAGAGCCCCGACCAGGGTTATTCTATCTACTACCCAAGATCCACAAACCCGGAAATCCTGGATGCCCCATCATCTCGGGCATTGGCACTCTCACTGAAGGACTGTCTGGATATGTGGACTCTCTACTCAGACCCAATGCCACCAGCACTCCCAGCTATCTCCGTGACACCACTGATTTCCTGAGGAAACTATAATGCATTAGTGACCTTCCAGAAAACACCCTCCCAGCCACCATGGATGTAGAGGCTCTCTACACGAACATCCCACACACAGATGAAATACAAGCTGTCAGGAACAGAATCCCTGATGATGGCGCAGCACAATTGGCTGCTAAGCTCTGTGCCTTTATCCTCACACACAACTATTTCAAATTTGATGACAATATATATCTCAGATCAGTGGCACCGCTATGGGCACCCACATGGCCCCACAATATGCCAATATTTTTATGGCCGACCTGGAACAACGCTTCCTCAGCTGTCGTCCACTCACGCCCCCTTCTCTACCTACGCTACATTGATGACATCTTCATCATCTGGACCCATGGGAAGGAGACTCTGGAAAAATTCCACCATGATTTCAACAGCTTCCACCCCACCATCAGCCTCGGCCTGGACCAATCTACACAGGAGGTCCACTTCCTAGACACCATGGTGCAAATAAGTGATGGTCACATTACTACCACCCTATACCGAAAACCTACCGACCGCTATGCCTACCTTCATGCCTCCAGCTTCCATCCCGGGCACATCCATTGTCTACAGCCAAGCACTGAGGTACAACCGCATCTGCTCTAACCCCTCAGACAGAGACCAAAATCTCCACCAAGCATTCTCAAAACTACAATACCCGCACGAGGAAAGAAGGAAACAGATCAGCAGAGCCAGACGTGTACCCAGAAGCCTCCTACTGCAAGACAAACCCAAGAAAGAAACCAACAGGTCTCCACTAGCCATCACATACAGTCCTCAGCTAAAACCTATCCAACGCATCATCAGGGACTTGCGTGGCAGGCCGGTCCTCGCCCACAGGCAACCTGCCAACCTGAAACATATTCTCACCAGTAACTGCACACCGCACCATAGTAACTCTAGCTCAAGAACCAATCCATGCAACAAACCTCGATGCCAACTCTGCCCACATATCTACACCAGCGACACCATCACAGGACCTAACCAGATCAGCCACACCATCACCGGTTCATTCACCTGCACGTCCACCAATGTAATATACGCCATCATATGGCAGCAGTGCCCCTCTGCTATGTACATTGGCCAAATTGGACAGTCGCTACGGAAAAAGATAAACGGACACAAATCAGATATTAGGAATGGCAATATACAAAAACCTGTAGGAGAACACCTCAACCTCCCTGGCCACACTATAGCAGACCTTAAGGTGGCCATCCTGCAGCAAAAAAACTTCAGGACCAGACTTCAAAGAGAAACTGCTGAGCTTCAGTTCATCTGCAAATTTGACACCATCAGCTCAGGATTAAACAAAGACTGTGAATGGCTTGCCAACTACAAAACCAGTTTCTCCTCCCTTGGTTTTCACACCTCAACTGCTAGAGCAGGGCTTCATCCTCCCTGATTGAACTAACCTCATTATCTCTAGCTTGCCTGCATATATATACCTGCCCCTGGAAATTTCCACTACATGCATCTGACGAAGTGGGTATTCACCCACGAAAGCTCATGCTCCAATACGTCTGTCAGTCTATAAGGTGACACAGGACTCTTTGCTGCTTTTACAGATCCAGACTAACACGGCTACCCCTCTGATACTTTCAGGATATGTTTTGGTTCTGAGAGGTGAAAGGCTGCTCTGTGTGTGATGTTATGGAGTGAGGTAGCAAAGGTTGATTGCAGAGGTGATGCATGTGCCACAAAAGTTGTGGGGTCCCTCCCCCAGCTCTGGCCCCAGAGTCCAGAATTTACACAAACCCACCCACTGACCTGTGACTAAGAATCTGGTTGCAGAGATATTTCGTGTCCCACAGCTGACTTCCCACAGTCCAATCTGCAAAATTTTCTTGCTGTCTGAGGGGAAAGAAGCATTTCCCCCAACTATGGAGTTGTTTAAAACTTTCAGTGTGGAAATGAGATCAAAGCCCAGCAGCTTATGTATGTCTCAAAATTGCATTTAGTCATTAATCATTTTTTATCTGTGGTATAGATCCAAATATGAATTAGAATGATAAAAAACTCTATTTTTAAACTAGAGAGATACAAAGGACATAAAATGTGTATTTAAACACTTCACAATAAAAGCATGCTGCTAAATACAAATACTCCTTTTCAATCTCTCTTATCTCACTATCCTCTGGAACCCATGTCCCTTGCCTAACGAGAGTTATGTAGGTTCGGGTGAGTCCCGAAATCATGAACTGCTAAGTTCCGTTCTACTGTCTATGATTCATATCACCGGAATAACTGCACTTTATTACCCCTGCCCTAATAAGAAAGAGACCGGGGATCCCACAGCAGCTGAAATAACCCTTTGGACATGCACTCCCATCATGCAATGCGGGGTGGGTGTGAGCATGCATATCAGCAACAAAAGGCCTTTACAACAGATCACCAACAGATGTCAGAGTAAAGTTCATTCTCACCTTGCTTACATCCTCCCCCTAGCCAAGAATTGGTGGTCCTGATAAATCACACTCCCTGTTATACCAACACATTGGTATTGAATGCGAAGTTATGGCTAGCAAAAGTAGCCACCCATCTCTGCCTTGTAGCATCCAGCTTAGCCCTTGTTAACACATAAGTCAGTGGATTGTTCTCTGTCCACACCTGAAACTGAGCACCACACAAGTAGTCTCGAAATTTCTCAGTGATGGCCCATTTCAAGACCAAGAACTGCTGCTGGTGGATGCGATAGCGAGTTTCGCTGTCAGACAGTCCTCAGCTGGCAAAGCCTACAGATTTACATTTCCTTCCACTTCCTGGTACGGGACTGCTCCCAGACCCTCCAAACTGGCATCAGCATGCAGGATAAATGGCTTGTTTGGGTTAACAAGGACTTAGACTGGCACATGAATCAGGCAAATTATTATTTCCCGTAAAGCCCTGTCACTTCTCTCATCCCACCATGTCCCAAATGGAGAAGAGAGGAGACCCTCCCATGTCCCAGGCCACAAACACCAGAGTGTGGTGTGGTTGTGACTCAGTCCAGGTCTGCTAGTGCTGCAAAGGAGAAGATTTCCTTCCTCAGTCCAGGTCAATTGGAATTGTTGTTGCAGTGGGGAAGAGATGTCTTTCATCTGGTTCTTAGATGCTTTGGTGAAAGGGGACAGGCAGAGATTTTTTTCTTCCCTCTGCAGCTCAAATCGCACACTTCTTCTCTGCTTTTTGCTCTAGCTTGACTTCTCTCTTGCATCTCAATTTTCTCTTTCCTGGCCTCATTCCAGAGTATCCACAGCCCAATTCTCTATCCTAACCCTGAGCTCTCTACTGCACCCTGAATTCTAACCCCACCCCAGAGTCTGCACCCCCAGAGCCAGTGCTTTCATCCCTCTGCACTCCAACTCTCTGTCCCATGTAGCCTGATGTAGGGTGTACTAATAATATTAATTTGGATAATTTGATGAAAATTTAATTGATTAGCTTACATGTTATTTAATTTAATTGAGTTACAAAGTTACATTTGCATTACTGCTATTCAAAAGATACATATGGCATTATATACAACAAAGTTTTGGTTAATATACTCACAGCCTTTCTTGATAACCTGGTGGTAAGAGACACAGGACCAGCCTTGCAGTTCAGGTTTCTCAATTCTTAAGTGAAAGATGCAGTGCTTAGAAAAAGCTAGTGTTCCTTAGGGTTTACTTGAATATGTTAAACTTAAAATCAAAACCTAATAAACAAAGACTAAAAACGTAGGGAAACCGAACTTTGCCTAGTTCCCTTGAAACTTAAAGTTTAAGAACAAGTACAGCCTACTGCTAGTACATAGAGAGAGAGTGGAGGAAGTAAGTCACAATGATAGAGCAAAGTGCTCTAGCGAGGTGGTTACCTCTTTTATAAGGCACAAGGGCCGGAAATCCTTCCTCCTATGCCCAAATTTCATTCCTCACCCACAAAACATTAGGGTACATTTACTTCATAGGCTAGTATGTTTGTGCTTGTTGATGACATGTACATATGCACATAAGTTACCTTGTAATGTACCTGTTAAATCTGTGGGTACAACACTGAATAAAACTCTATGCCATTCTCCATTATCGATTGGTCTAGGTAAAGGTCTTGGACAGGCATGGGTACTTATCTATTTAAGTAACATGAGAAAGGTCGATTTTCCTCTCTGAGTAAAAGGTCACAATATAGATATGCTAACTTTGCCTTAGCTTAACATACAGGATATGGCCTGTAGGTTCTCGTAAGTCGTGTGTCAGTCTCCTAATCATTTTTATTGCCCTCTTCTGGACTCTCTCCAGTTTGTCCACATCCCTTCTCATGTGGGTCCCAACCCCAAAAGTACTCACATTTTACCCCATTGGCCCCAAAATGCCCGCTTTTAATATGTAAATAGGGTGCTGCCATGGTCAAGTCACTCCCGAGCTCTCCAGCGGAGCCTGCTGGCAGAGAACAAGGTGAAAATTAGCCAGGATGTCACTCAGTCAAATCCCTGTGCTCCCCACAGGTGGTATCGGAAGGCTCCAAGATGGCTCACTTCCCTTTTTCTCATCAGCTTCAGGCCCCAGGGTTACAAATGCACAAACCAGTTGGGATTCTCCCCTGGCCTCAGGGTGTGGGGCTGCTTTGAGGGGATTGGCTTGCACACTTGGGATATTAGTGCAAAGATACAATTTCAATTTCTCTTAGAGAAATTGGAGGGCAATTTATATTTGGTACAAATCTTATTTAGTGAAAGGAAAGCTGCAGTGACAGCCTGGCTACTGGGGTGCAAAACACCTTCCTCCTGGGAGAAACAAGAAGTTAGAATTAGAAATTTATATGATTTGTTCCAGTGTTGGTACAGGTTTAATTTTGCTTCTGTGTAGGTTTGTTTCAGGCTGTGACCATTTTGGTTTATTGGGTTCTTTTGTTTTTTTTAGTTGGAATGGAGCTTTTAATTGACATTTGCTGGATTCAAATGGCTGACTTGCAACACCAGTTTTGACATAGTTCTGCATATTTTATTACGATTTGACCAGTATTCAAGGATTCAATTCCTTTATAGGAGGTTTTAGAGGTCATGCTTATTTATTTGATGTTATTTTATCATTCTGCTGTAGCACACTTTTTTGATAAAATGTTGAAATTATTAATTTACAGCATTTGTTAGTTTTTGTTTTTACAAACAAAGTTTTTCTTAATGTTTGGGTTTTAAATTAAGCCTTGTTTTTGGTTTCAATTTTTCATTTAGGTTTTGGTTACTGATGGGATCTTTAAGAGAACTTTGGATTCAGTACTAAAATTTGGACAGATTTAGAATATTTTAAGTAAACCATGTTTACTATTTTATTTTAATAAAGTTTGTATTGCTGTAAACCCTAGCCGGGGGGAGAGGAGATGAACCTGGCCTTTAACTGAGAAGAAACACAGGCATGGCCCCCAGGAAGGGTGAGGCCAGGTGATGGAGGGCACAGCTCCCCAATTTTTTTTTCTAGCCCATCTCAGGCCTGGTCTACACTACGCTGTTAAACTGATTTTAACAGCGTTAAATCGATTTAACACTGCACCCGTCCACACTACACTGCTCTTTATATCCATTTAAAGGGCTCTTTAAATCGATTTCTGTACTCCTACAAAACGAGAGGAGTAACGCTAAAATCGATATTACTATATCGGATTAGGATTAGTGTGGACGCAAATCGACGTTATTGGCCTCATTATTTTACAGTAGCTACCCACAGTGCACCGCTCCAGAAATTGACGTGAGCCTCGGACCATGGACGCACACCACCGAATTCATGTGCCTAGTGTGGACGTTCACAATCGACTTTATAATATCTGTTTTATAAAATCGGTTTAAGCTAATTCGAATTTATCCTGTAGTGTAGATGTAGCCTCAGTCCCGCACTAAAGGAGAAGAGTCTGATGCCACCCCTGCAGGTCACTGAGTGTCACTGCTGCTCCATGGGAAACATGCTCTGTGCCTTACCCAGATTGGTGGGAAACACACTCTGTGCATTACCATGACTGGTCCGTGGGTGTCACTGCTTGTAGAGGGCAGACACACGCTGTGCATTACGCCACCTGACCAGTGGGTGTCACTGCTGTATCAAGGGAAACACCTTCTGTGCATTACCTTGAATGACCACGAGGTGTCACTGCTGCTCCAAGGGAAACATACTCTGTGTGTTCCCCTGATTGGCCACTTGGTGTCACTGCTGCGCCAAGCAAAACACCTGTGCATTACTCTGACTGCCCACTGGGGGTCACTGCTGCGCCAAGCAAAACACCTTCTGTGCATTACTCTGACTGCCCACTGGGTGTCACTGCTGCTCCAAGGGAGACATAAAGAACGGCCAGACTGGTTCAGACGCAAAGTCCATCTAGCCCAGTATCCTCCTGTCTTCTGACAGTGGCCAGTGCCAGGTGCCCCAGAGGGAATGAACAGAGCAGGGAATCATCAAGCGATCCATCCCCTGTTGCCCATTCCCAGCTTCTGACAAACAGAGGCTACAGGCACCATCCCTGCCCACCCTGGCTAATAGTCCTTGATGGATCTATCCACCATAAACTTATCTAGTTCTTTTTTGAACCCTGTTATAGTCTTGCCCTTCACAACATCCTCTTGCAAGGAGTTCCACAGGTTAACTATGCAACTGCTTTGAGTTTACCCCCCCTCCCCTGGCCAGGTTGTATATGGAAAAGAGGATGAGGATGAGGAGAGCCATGATGTGTCTGTCAGTGGCTGGTGCCTCAGTTTCCTCTAGGCAGCAGTGCTGCAGGCTCCTTTGGTCTGTGCCCATGCAAATATGTCTGGGGAAGGAGGAGTAGAGGCTCATTCTTCCTAGCCCCACACCCCACCCCCAGCAGCTGGGGAATCCAGGCCAAATTTAATCCTGGTAGCTGGGCTGGGATTAGCCTGGGCTGGGGTAGGGCTGGGGAGGAATTGGGAGGGAGACAGACGCACCTGCTGTGAGGGAAGATCCTCCCATTCCCTGCCAACCCCATTCACTCCTTGCAGCACAGCACCCCCTAGCATTTCTTTCTCTGTCATGGGAGCTGTCTGCTGTTTGCTTCTCCCTTAGCATCATCTCTCCCCATCCTGGAGCACTGGCATTACCCATCCTGTGCAAACAGGCAGGCCCCAGTGTGCCCCATGGCACTACCCTGCAATTGTGGGGGCAGCTGTTGGATGGAGCCATATCAAAATATGGGGGTGGGCAAGGCTGGGGACCAGGACTCCTGGGTTCTCCCCTCAAATGTGGGAGGGGAGTGAAGATTAGGGGGTAGAGTGGGGGAGGGACAGGGCTGGGATCCAGGGCTACTGCTTTTTCTGGTTTTCTCCACCTCCTGCAGCTGCCTCGATCCTTTCAATGTGTTTCTTGTTCCATATTCATTTGCTGACTTGTGTAAATCACCCCAGAGGTGGCTGCATCTCAGTGTTGGGTGAGGCACCCTTGGCTGCATCACCTCCTAACTGCGTCTCTCTCCCCCTTCGGGTGACCCTGCAGCACTCAGCAAACATCCACAAGATCATGGGGCACTTTGAGCACTGCGCAGGCAGGGGCCAGGCGCCCAGCCCTCCCTCCAGAGAATGGGACACAGCATCGAATACTTTTTACAGGGATTAAAAAGGGGCAAAGGAGGGCAAATCAGAGGAGGGGGTGGCCAGGGTCTGAGCAGGGGGTGGAAATTGACTGGTCAGGGGGTCAAGCAGCTGGAGGAAGAGTTAGGAGAGCGACTGAAGGCAAAGTCAGGGAGGTGGGAAGGAGCCGGAGTTAAGCCCGGAGGGAGGCTCTGCCAGAGGGTTAAACCCCGGCACAGGCAGGGGCCAAGGGGGAACAGTTATCCCGGTGGGCTGAGACTCCAGTGTTTGCAAACATGGGTGGGGGGAGCAGAGGGCTTTTTTATTTCCCCTCTCACAGGCAGCACCTCTCAGCATGGGCTTCCCAGGGCTGGGCTCTTAAAGGCACAGGCATCCCACTGCCTAGACCCTGCATCCTCTCTGATGTAACCTACTGAGGTGCTGCAGTGGAGACTCAATTCAGTGAAACTGGGCATTCCCTATACGCCCCCCAGCTAGGGGGCTGTACACCGCCTTCCCCGATTTTCCCCAACACCTCCTCCCTCAGTGGTCAGGTAGTTACATGCAGCGCTGCCAATGTTGTCATTGGTTGCAAATTTGAATGGAAATTGAAACGTTAACAGACTCTTTAAAAGCAGATACGACGTATGAAAACTACTTGTACCTGAGAAAGTCAAATAGGTTTGGAAAGTCTGGACAAAGCCGGGTTTCCTCACCCAGCTGTTGTGTTTGCTGACAATGTTGGTGCATTGGCTTCGGCAGTGTTGGCCAACCTTAGAATTTCAAATGATGATTTGTAAGCGAGGTATGAATGAGCTCTCCCCTGGCAGCTACTGATGACCCGGGTTGGGGGGAAGCTTTGGGACCAGATTGTATTTACATGAACTCACCTACTCTGCTGAGGTATCCAGCGGACAGAGCTGGGCTGCCTCTGCTCTACGTGCCCGGAGGAGGGAAGGTGTGTGGGGCTCCAGCCTGGGACTCTACCTCCCTCCTGCCAAGCCCTGACTATTAATCCCAGCCCTGGCACTCCTTTCTTCAAGCGCCATGTGGGCCAGAGGAAACGTGTGGTAGGAAGCACAAGGGCCAAGCTTGTGAACATCAGGTGCAGCAGCAAGAATCCCAACTATCAGGGTAGCAAGTTCTAGAGCCCTATCCCATTGTGGCTATCCCTGCCAAAAACCTGGCTCTCGGAAGTGTGAGTCACCCAGCAGGAGGGGAAAGATTCACTCTTACACAGCTGGAGACAGGAGAGTTGAGCTCTGGGGCATTACCACAAGCATGGGTGGGTGGCAAGTTTGTAGAAATTTTGGTGGTGCCCAGAACCCGCCCCCAAACTCCACCCCCACCTGCCTAAGGCTCTGGGAGGGGGTTTGGGTGCAGGATTCAGGCTTTAGGATGGAGTTTGGGTGCTGGGTGCAGGCTCCGGCAGGGTTGTAGGAAGGAGTGAGAGGTGCAGGCTCTGGGGGTGGGAAGGAGTGTGTGGGAAGGGGTGCACCCTCTGGGAGGGAGCGTAGGGCTGAGGATGAGGGATTCATGATGCAGGAGGGGGCTCAGGCAGAGTATCAGGGTTCAGAGGGAGCTCAGGGTTGGGGGTGTTGGAGAGGCTGAGGGCAGCCTGCACTAGGACTCTGGGGCTACAGTTCTGCCCAGAATCCCTCTACTCCAGCAGCAGGAGCAGGCAGGGGACAGGCACATGCTGCTTTTTGTCAGGCAGGGATGCACCACAGCAGAGGGGAGGGGTGCCAGGGGAAGAGACCCAACACCAAATATTGCTGGAGCAGGGCCCCCAGCCCTGAATGTTCCTGGAGCACGAGCACCACACATGTATATAACCTGCCGCCTATGACCACAAGCCAACACAAGGTCCCACTGAGATTTGAACTCAGATTACAGGATTCAGAGTCCTGAGTGCTGCCCATTACACCATGGGAGCAGCTTGTGCTGCCTTCTCTGCACATCGGTGACCTTCATGGGGCTGCTTGTGTAAGGGGGCTCTTGGCCCTTTACTAAAACTTAGTGTGTGTGGGGGGGGTTTGTTGGCTAGATCCCAGCACCAATAGAAGGGGGAAGGATCAATGGGAAATCAGGACCCTGAGACTGACAGTCCCCAGGGACAATGGGGAGAGGCCAAAGCTCCAAGTTAGCCGCACTGACAGGCCAGGCAGTGTAATGAGGGCGTCACCAGGCCAGGGGGTCCCATCTTCCATGGGATCTGGAACTGCCTGGGTGAGAGTGGGGCAGAGCTAAGGAGAGAGCAGGAGCCTGAGAAGAGCCGGGGAGCAGAGCTGTGCAGGTGTAGTGCCAGAAACTGCTGCATGTAGGAATTTGCAACCTGTAGCAGTTACTGATACCTGAGGTTGTTCTTATTTGCTGACTTGTCCTAATTGGCTAAAACTTGACAGTGGTTTCTCTAGCAAAGGCCAGTCCCTGGCCCCTTGGTCCAGACATCCTCCTTCATATCAGGCTAGGGTGACCAGATGTCAAAGATGAAATATTGGGATGTGGGGGGTGGAGCAAAAAAAAAAAAGCCAGAGGGCCCCCCTGCCGCCAAGCGGAAGTGGCACAACCCCATCTCCAACCAATTCTTGGCTCCAACCTCTGCTACACCCCCAGCTCCCCCATCCTCTCACTACTGGGCCCAGCCTGGGCTCCAAGCTCTGCAGCCGAGACATGATCCGGGCCCCTCCTGCAGCTCCCGGGCAAGGGGTGAACCAGGCAGCTCCTGGCAGGAGCGTGTCCGCCCCACTTGTGTCTCCGCCCCCCGCCCACCTGGGCCCTGCCTCCTCCGTGCTGCCCCAACCCCAATGCGCTGCCCGCAGGCTGCAGGGCTGGAGCAGCTTCTGCGCTGCGCTCCTGGCCATGGCCATGGCCAGTGTGCAGACCTGCGGGGGAGGGGCGCAGCCTTCCCTCTCCAGGTCTGCAAGGGGAACGTAAAGCGGATGTTCCTGCGGGAGTAAGGCGCTTCCATCCCTCCCTAGCTCCGCCAGAGGACTGGGCAGCAGCAGTATTAGCAGGGGCAGGGCGCTTGTGGTTGCGCTGGCTCTGCGAGGGGACTAGAGAGCGGCCGTTCCTGGGCGAGTGGTGTGCTAGGTTCCTTCCTAGCACAGCGACGGGAGTGGGGAGCGGCCGTTACTGTGGCGGCGGGGCACTGGGTTCCCTCCCCAGCTCTGCCAGGGACCTGGGGAGCAACCCTTCCTGCAGGATTAGGGCGCTGCCTTCTCTCCCTAGCTCTGCGAGACCACTGGCGAGCAGCCCTTCCTGCGGGATTAGGGCGCTGCCTTCTCTCCCTAGCTCTGCGACACTACTGGGGAGCGGCCGTTCCTGCGGGATTAGGGCGCTACCTTCTCTCCCTAGCTCTGCGAGACCACTGGGGAGCGGCCTTTCCTGCGGGATTAGGGCGCTGCCTTCTCTCCCTAGCTCTGCAAGACCACTGGGGAGTGGCCCTTCCTGTGGGATTAGGGTGCTGCCTACTCTCCCTAGCTCTGCGAGACCACTGGGGAGCAGCCCTTCCTGCGGGGGCGGGGCGTTGGCATCCCTCCCCAGCTCTGCCAGGGGCATGGGGAGCAGCTCTTCCTGCGGGATTAGGGCGCTGCCTTCTCTCCCTAGCTCTGCGAGACCACTGGGGAGCGGCCCTTCCTGCGGGATTAGGACGCTGCCTTTTCTCTCTAGCTCTGCGAGACCACTGGGGAGCAGCCCTTCCTGCGGGATTAGGGCGCTGCCTTCTCTCCCTAGCTCTGCGAGACCACTGGCGATCGGCCCTTCCTGCGGGGTCGGGGTGCTGGCTTAACCCCCAGCTCTGCCAGGGGCCTGGGGATCAGCCCTTCCTCCGGGATTAGGGTGCCACCTTCTCTCCCTAGCTCTGTGAGACCACTGGGGAGCGGCACTTCCTGCTGGATTAGGGCGCCGCCTTGTCTCCCTAGCTCTGCGAGACCACTGGGGAGCAGCCCTTCCTGCGGGATTAGGGCGCCGCCTTCTCTCCCTAGCTCTGCGAGACCACTGGGGAGCGCCCCTTCCTGCGGGATTATGGCACCGCCTTCTCTCCCTAGCTCTGCGAGACCACTGGGGATCGGCCCTTCCTGCGGGATTAGGGCGCCGCCTTCTCTCCCTAGCTCTGCGAGACCACTGGAGAGCGGCCCTTCCTGCGGGATTAGGGCGCTGCCTTCTCTCCCTAGCTCTGCGAGACCACTGGGGAGCGGCCCTCCCTGCGAGATTAGGGCGCTGCCTTCTCTCCCTAGCTCTGCGAGACCACTGGGAAGCGGCCGTTCCTGCGGGATTAGGGCGCCGCCTTCTCTCCCTAGCTCTGCGAGACCACTGGGGAGTGAATGTTCCTGCGGGATTAGGGCGCTGCTTTCTCTCCCTAGCTCTGCGAGACCACTGGGGAGCGACCTTTCCTGCGGGATTAGGGCGCTGCCTTCTCTCCCCAGCTCTGCGAGACCACTGGGAAGCGGCCCCTCCTGTGGGATTAGGGCGCTGCCTTCTCTCCCCAGCTCGGCGAGACCACTGGGGAGCGGACCTTCTTGCGGGATTAGGGCGCTGCCTTCTCTCCCTAGCTCTGCGAGACCACTGGGGAGCGGCCCTTCCTGCGGGATTAGGGCGCTGCCTTCTCTCCCTAGCTCTGCGAGACCACTGGGGAGCGGCCCTTCCTGCGGGGTGGGGCGCTGGCTTCCCTCCCTAGCTCTGCCTGGGGAGCAGCCCTTCCTGCGGGATTAGGGCGCTACCTTCTCTCCCCAGCTCTGCGAGACCACTGGGGAGCGGCCCTTCCTGCAGGATTATGGCGCTGCCTCCTCTCCCCAGCTCCGCGAGACCACTGGGGAGCGACCTTTCCTGCGGGATTAGGGCGCTGCCTTGTCACGGAGTCACCGGGCGGTGCTCTGGAACTGCTCCCCACCAAGCCAGTCAGGATTTTGGGGAGCCTCCTCTCCCTTGGAGCAGACTTGTTCAGGGCAAGAAGCTCACACAGCTTCACCTCCTGTGTCTCTCCTTGGAGCATTAAGCATCCTCTGCCCCTCCGTGCGCTTCCCACAGCGAGTCCACCCCAGCGGGGTCCTGGGGAAGCCACCGGGTTCTGCATCCCCACTTTGCAGTCAGACGTGACTCTCAGCCAGCCAGTAAAACAGAGGTTTATTCGATGACAGGAACAGGGTCTAAAACAGAGCTTGTAGGTACAGAGAACCGGACCCCTCGGCTGGGTCCATTCTGGGGGGCAGTGAGCCAGACCCCCAGGTCTGCCCTCCACCCTTGACCCCAGCCAGCTCCAGACTAACAACCCCTCCCAGCCCCTCCTCTCTGCTCAGCTCCTTTCCTGGGCCAGGAGGTTACCTGATCCCTTTGTCTCCAACACCTTCAGCTGGCACCTTTGCAGAGGAGGGGCCCAGGCCATCAGTTGCTAGGAGACAGAGTGTCAGGCATTTAGGTGCACTGGCCCTTGGCTCTGCCAGATACCTGAGAACTGCCATGGGGACACTGAGGCACCAATACAGTATTCAGAGAAAACATTAAGAACTTTCCCAGTTCGTCACACGCCTCCTCTCCACAGCTCTGCGAGACCAATGGGGAGCGGTCCTTCCTGCGGTATTAGGGCGCCGCCTACTCTCACTAGCTCTGCGAGACCACTGGGGAGCGACCGTTCCTGCGGGATTAGGGTGCTGCCTTCTCTCCCTAGCTCTGCGAGACCACTGGGGAGCAGCCTATCCTGCGGGATTAGGTCACTGGCTTCCCTCCCCAGCTCTGTCAGGGGCGTGGGGAGCAGTCCTTCCTGCGGGATTAGGGCGCCGCCTTCTCTGCCTAGCTCTGCGAGACCACTGGGGAGCGACTGTTCCTGCGGGATTAGGGTGCTTTCTCCTCTCCCCAGCTCTGCGAGACCACTGGAGATCGGCCTTTCCTGCGGGATTAGGTCACTGGTTTCCCTCCCCAGCTCTGCCAGGGGCGTGGGGAGCAGTCCTTCCTGCGGGATTAGGGTGCTTCCTCCTCTCCCCAGCTCTGCGAGACCACTGGAGATCGGCCTTTCCTGCGGGATTAGGTCACTGGTTTCCCTCCCCAGCTCTGCCAGGGGCGTGGGGAGCAGTCCTTCCTGTGGTATTATGGCACTTCCTTCTCTCCCTAGTTCTGCGGGACCACTGGGGAGCGGCCCTTCCTGTGGGATTAGGGTGCTGCCTCCTCTCCATAGCACTGCGAGACCACTGGGGAGCGGCCCTTCCTGCGGGATTAGGGCGCTGCCTTCTCTCCCTAGCTCTGCGAGACCACTGGGGATCGGCCATTCTTGCGGGGGCAGGGTGCTGGCTTCCCCCCCCAGCTCTGCCAGGGGCCTGGGGATCAGCCCTTCCTCCGGGATTAGGGTGCCACCTTCTCTCCCTAGCTCTGTGAGACCACTGGGGAGCGGCACTTCCTGCGGGATTAGGGTGCCGCCTTCTCTCCCTAGCTCTGCGAGACCACTGGGGAGCGACTGTTCCTGCGGGATTAGGGTGCTGCCTTCTCTCCCTAGCTCTGCGAGACCACTGGGGAGCAGCCGTTCTTGCTGGATTAGGGCGCCGCCCTGTCTCCCTAGCTCTGCGAGACCACTGGGGAGCGGCCCTCCCTGCGGGATTAGGGCGCTGCCTTCTCTCTCTAGGTCTGCGAGACCACTGGGAAGTGCCCTTCCTGCGGGATTAGGGCGCTGCCTTCTCTCCCTAGCTCTGCGAGACCACTGGGGAGCAGCCTATCCTGCGGGATTAGGGCGCCGCCTTGTCTCCCTAGCTCTGCGAGACCACTGGAGACCGGCCGTTCCTGCGGGATTAGGTCACTGGCTTCCTTCCCCAGCTCTGCCAGTGGCGTAGGGATCAGTCCTTCCTGCGGGATTAGGGTGCTTCCTCCTCTCCCCAGCTCTGTGAGACCACTGGAGATCGGCCGTTCCTGCGGGATTAGGTCACTGGTTTCCCTCCCCAGCTCTGCCAGGGGCGTGGGGAGCAGTCCTTCCTGTGGTATTAAGGCACTTCCTTCTCTCCCTAGCTCTGCGAGACAACTGGGGAGCGGCCCTTCCTGCGGGATTAGGGCGCTGCCTTCTCTCCCTAGCTCTGCGAGACAACTGGGGAGCGGCAGTTCCTGCGGGATTAGGGTGCTGCCTTCTCTCCCTAGCTCTGCGAGACCACTGGGGAGCAGCCTATCCTGCGGGATTAGGGCGCCGCCTTGTCTCCCTAGCTCTGCGAGACCACTGGGGAGCAGCCCTTCCTGCGGGATTAGGGCGCCGCCTTCTCTCTCTAGCTCTGCGAGACCACTGGGGAGCGGCCCTTCCTGCGGGGGCGGGGTTCTGGCTTCCCGCCCCAGCTCTGCCAGGGGCCTGGGGATCAGCCCTTCCTCCGGGATTAGGGTGCCGCCTTCTCTCCCTAGCTCTGCGAGACCACTAGGGAGCGGCCCTTTCTGCGGGATTAGGGCGCTGCCTTCTCTCCCTAGCTCTGCGAGACCACTGGGGAGCGGCCCTCCCTGCGGGATTAGGGCGCTGCCTTCTCTCCCTAGGTCTGCGAGACCACTGGGGAGGGGCCTGTCCTGCGGGATTAGGGCGCCGCCTTGTCTCCCTAGCTCTGCGAGACCACTGGGGAGCGGACCTTCTTGCGGGGTTAGGGCGCTGCCTTCTCTCCCTAGCTCTGCGAGACCACTGGGGAGCGGACCTTCCTGCGGGATTAGGGTGCTGCCTTCTCTCCCCAGCTCTGCGAGACCACTGGGGAGCGGCCCTTCCTGTGGGATTAGGGCGCTGCCTCCTCTCCATAGCTCTGCGAGACAACTGGGGAGCGGCCCTTCCTACGGGATTAGGGCGCTGCCTTCTCTCCCCAGCTCTGCGAGACCACTGGGGAGCGGCCTATCCTGCGGGATTAGGGCGCCGCCTTGTCTCCCTAGCTCTGCGAGACCACTGGGGAGCAGCCCTTCCTGCGGGATTAGGACGCCGCCTTCTCTCTCTAGCTCTGCGAGACCACTGGGGAGCGGCCCTTCCTGCGTGGGCGCGGTGCTGGCTTTCCGCCCCAGCTCTGCCAGGGGACTGGGGATCAGCCCTTCCTGCGGGATTAGGGCGCCGCCTTGTCTCCCTAGCTCTGCGAGACCACTGGGGAGCAGCCCTTCCTGCGGGATTAGGGCGCCGCCTTCTCTCTCTAGCTCTGCGAGACCTCTGGGGAGCGGCCCTTCCTGCTGGGGCGGGGTGCTGGCTTCCCGCCTTAGCTCTGCCAGGGGCCTGGGGATCAGCCCTTCCTCCGGGATTAGGGCGCCGCCTTCTCTCCCTAGCTCTGCGAGTCCACTGGGGAGCAGTCCTTCCTGAGGGATTAGGGCTCCGCCTTCTCTGCCTTGCTCTGCGAGACCACTGGGGAGCGGACCTTCTTGCGGGATTAGGGCGCTGCCTTCTCTCCCTAGCTCTGCGAGACCAGTGGGGAGCGGCCCTTCCTGCGGGATTAGGGCGCTGCCTTCTCTCCCTTGCTCTGCGAGACCACTGGGGAGCGGACCTTCTTGCGGGATTAGGGCGCTGCCTTCTCTCCCTAGCTCTGCGAGACCACTGAGGAGCGGCCCTTTCTGTGGGCTTAGGGTGGTGCCTTCTCTCCCCAGCTCTGCGAGACCACTGGGGAGCGGCCCTTCCTGCGGGATTAGGGCGCCGCCTTCTCTCCCTAGCTCTGTGAGAACACTGGGGAGCAGCGCTTCCTGCGGGATTAGGGCGCTACCTTCTCTCTCTAGCTTTGTGAGACCACTGTGGAGCGGCCCTTCCTGCGGGGGCGGGGCGCTGGCTTCCCTCCCCAGCTCTGGGAGGAGAGCAGGGAGTGGCGCTTCGGACGGGGGAGGGGCCCTAGCTTCACTCCCCAGCTTTGGATAGGGACTGGGGAGTGGCTGTTGGAGTGGGGGCGGGGGCTGACTTCCTTCCCCAGCTCTGGAAGGTGCCTGGGGAGTAGCGGTTCGAACGGGGTTGGGGCGTTGCCATCCCTTCCCAGTTGTGGGAGGGGCCTGCGGAGTGGCGATACAAGTAAGAGTAGGGCACTGGCTTCCATCCCCTGCTCTGAGAGGGCCATGTGGAGTGGCGGTTCCATTGGGGGGTGGAGAGCTGGAAGGGCCGCTCCCTAGTGGTGTCGCAGAGCTAGGGAGAGGAGGCAGCGCCCTAATCCCGCAGAAAGGGCTGCTCCCCAGTGGTCTCGCAGAGCTAGGGAGAGAAGTCAGTGCCCTAATCCCATAGGAAGGGCTGCTCCCCAGTGGTCTCGCAGAGCTAGGGAGAGAAGGTGGCGCCCTTTTCCCGCAGGAAGAGCGGCTTCCCAGTGGTCTTGCAGAGCTAGAGAGAGGAGGGAGCGCCTTAATCCCGTAGGAAGGGTCGCTCCCCAGTGGTCTCGCAGAGCTAGGGAGAGGAGGCAGCGCCCTAATCCCGTAGGAAGGGTCTCTCCCCAGTGGTCTTGCAGAGCTAGAGAGAGAAGGCAGCGTTTTAACCCCGCAGGAAGGGCCACTCCCCAGTGGTCTCGCAGAGCTAGGGAGAGAAGGCAGCATCCTAATCCCGTAGGAAGGTTTGCTCCCCATGCCCCTGGCAGAGCTTGGGAGGGAAGCCAGCGCCCCGCCCCTGCAGGGAGGACCGTTCCCCAATGGTCTTGCAGAGCTAGGGAGAGGAGGCAGCGTCCTAATCCTGCAGGAAGGGCTGCTCCCCAGTGGTCTCGCAGAGCTAGGGAGAGAAGTCAGTGCCCTAATCCTGCAGGAACGGCCGCTCCCCAGTGGTTTCGCAGAGCTAGGGAGAGAAGGCAGCGCCCTAATCCCGCAGGAAGGGTTGCTCCCCAGTGGTCTCGCAGAGCTTGGGAGAGAAGGCAGCGCCCTAATCCCGCAGGAAGGGTTGCTCCCCAGGCCCCTGGCAGAACTGGGGATGGAACCCAGTGCCCCGCCGCCACAGTAACGGCTGCTCCCCATTCCCTTCGCAGATCTAGGAAGTAACCTAGCACACCACGTGCCCAGGAACGGCCGCTCTCCAGTCCTGTCGCAGAGCTGGGGAAACAATCAAGCGCCCTGCCCCTGCTAATACTGCTGCTGGCCAGTCTCCTCGCAGAGCCGGGGAGGGAACCCAGTGCCCCACCCCCGCAGGAATGGCCGCTTTACATTCCCCTTGCAGACCTGGAGAGGGAAGGCTGCGCCCCTCCCCTGCAGGTCTGCACACTGGCCATGGCCATGGCCAGGAGCACAGCGCAGAAGCTGCTCCAGCCCTGCGGGGCAGCACGGAGGAGGCAGGGCCCAGGTGGGCGGGGGGCGGAGACACATGTGGGGCAGACACGCTCCTGCCAGGAGCTGCCTGGTTCACCCCTTGCCCGGGAGCTGCAGGAGGGGCCCGGATCATGGCTCGGCTGCAGAGCTTGGAGCCCAGGCTGGGCCCAGTAGTGAGAGGATGTGGGAGCTGGGGGTGTGGCAGAGGTTGGAGCCAAGAATTGGTTGGAGATGGGGTTGTGCGACTTCTGCTTGGCGGCAGGGGGGCCCTGTGGCTTTTTTTTTTGCTCCACCCCCCACATCCCAATATTTCATCTTTGACATCTGGTCACCCTAGCCTGATATGAAGGAGGATGTCTGGACCAAGGGGCCAGGGACTGGCCTTTGCTAGAGAAACCACTGTCAAGTTTTAGCCAATTAGGACAAGTCAGCAAATAAGAACAACCTCAGGTATCAGTAACTGCTACAGGTTGCAAATTCCTACATGCAGCAGTTTCTGGCACTAGACCTGCACAGCTCTGCTCCCCGGCTCTTCTCGGGCTCCTGCTCTCTCCTTAGCTCTGCCCCACTCTCACCCAGGCAGTTCCAGCTCACATGGAGGATGGGACCCCCTGGCCTGGTGACTCCCTCATTACACTGCCTGGCCTGTCAGTGCAGCTAACGGAGCTTTGGCCTCTCCCCATTGTCCCTGGGGACTGTCAGTCTCAGGGTCCTGATTTCCCATTGATCCTTCCCCCTTCTATTGGTGCTGGGAACTAGCCAACCAACCCCCCCCCACACACACTAAGTTTTAGTAAAAGGCCAAGAGCCCCCTTACACAAGCAGCCCCATGAGGGTCACCGATGTGCAGAGAAAGCAGCACAAGCTGCTCCCATGGTGTAATGGGCAGCACTCAGGACTCTGAATCCTGTAATCTGAGTTCAAATCTCAGTGGGACCTTGTGTTGGCTTGTGGTCATAGGCTGCAGGTTATATACATGTGTGGTGCTCGTGCTCCAGGAACATTCAGGGCTGGGGGCCCTGCTCCAGCAATATTTGGAGTTGGGTCTCTTCCCCTGGCCCCTGCCTGGCACCCTCCCCTCTGCTGTGGTGTATCCCTGCCTGACAAAAAGCAGCATGCCTGTCCCATGCCTGCTCCTGCTGCTGGAGTAGAGGGATTCTGGGCAGAACTGCAGCCCCAGAGTCCTAGTGCAGGCTGCCCTCAGCCTCTCCAACACCCCCAACCCTGAGCTCCCTCTGAACCCTGATACTCTGCCCCAGTCCTGAGCCCCCTCCTGCATCATGAATCCCTCATCCTCAGCCCTATGCTCCCTCCCAGATGGTGCACCCCTTCCCACACACTCCTTCCCATCCTCAGAACCTGCACCTCTCAACCCTGCCGGAGCCTGCACCCAGCACCCAAACTCCATCCTAAAGCCTGAATCCTGCACCCTAATCCCCAGCCCAGGATCTGCTCCCCAGACCTCCCCCACAAACCCCCTCCCAGAGCCTTAGGCAGGTGGGGGTGGAGTTTGGGGGCGGGTTCTGGGCACCACCAAAATTTCTACAAACTTGCCACCCATCCATGCTTGTGGTAATGTCCCAGAGCTCAACTCCCCTGTCTCCAGCTGTGTAAGAGTGAATCTTTCCCCTCCTGCTGGGTGACTCACACCTCCTAGAGCCAGGTCTTTGGCGGGGATGGCCACAATGGGATAGGGCTCTAGAACTTTCTACCCTGATAGTTGGGATTCTTGCTGCTGCACCTGATGTTCACAAGCTTGGCCCTTGTGCTTCCTACCACACGTTTCCTCTGGCCCACATGGCGCTTGAAGAAAGGAGTGCCAGGGCTGGGATTAATAGTCAGGGCTTGGCAGGAGGGAGGAATAGTCCCAGACTGGAGCCCCACACACCTTCCCTCCTCCGGGCACCTAGAGCAGAGGCAGCCCAGCTCTGCCCGTTGGATACCTCAGCAGAGTAGGTGAGTTCATGTAAATACAGTCTGGTCCCAAAGCTTCCCCCCAACCCTGGTCATCAGTAGCTGCCAGGGGAGAGCTCATTCACACCTCGCTTACAAATCATCATTTGAAATTCTGAGGTTGGCCAACACTGCCGAAACCAATGCACCAACATTGTCAGCAAACACAACAGCTGGGTGAGGAAACCCGGCTTTGTCCAGACTTTCCCAACCTATTTGACTTTCTCAGGTACAAGTAGTTTTCATACGTTGTATCTGCTTTTAAAGAGTCTGTTAACGTTTCAATTTCCATTCACATTTGCAACCAATGACAACATTGGCAGCGCTGCATGTAACTACCTGACCACTGAGGGAGGGGGTATTGGGGAAAATCGGGGAAGGGGGTGTACAGCCCCCTGACTGGGGGGCATATAGGGAATGCCCAGTTTCACTGAATTGAGTCTCCTACTGCAGCACCTCAGAAGGTTACATCAGAGAGGAGCTGCAGTGTCTAGGCAGTGGGATGCCTGTGCCTTTAAGAGCCCAGCCCTGGCAAGCCCATGCTGAGAGGTGCTGCCTGTGAGAGGGGAAATAAAAAAGCCCTCTGCTCCCCCCACCTATGTTTGCAAACACTAGAGTCTCAGCCCACCAGGATAACTGTTCCCCCTCGGCCCCTGCCTGTGCCGGGGTTTAACCCTCTGGCAGAGCCTCCCTCCGGGCTTAACTCCGGCTCCTTCCCACCTCCCTGACTTTGCCTTCAGTCCCTCTCCTAACTCTGCCTCCAGCTGCTTGACCCCCGACCAGTCAATTTCCACCCCCTGCTCAGACTCTGGCCACCTACTCCCCTGATTTGCCCTCCTTTGCCCCTTTTTAATCCCTGTAAAAAGTATTCGATGCTGTGTCCCATTCTCTGGAGGGAGGGCTGGGCGCCTGGCCCCTGCCTGCGCAGTGCTCAAAGTGCCCCATGATCTTGTGGATGTTTGCTGAGTGCTGCAGGGTCACCCGAAGGGGGAGAGAGACGCAGTTAGGAGGTGATGCAGCCAAGGGTGCCTCACCCAACACTGAGATGCAGCCACCTCTGGGGTGATTTACACAAGTCAGCAAATGAATATGGAACAAGAAACACATTGAAAGGATCGAGGCAGCTGCAGGAGGCGGAGAAAACCAGAAAAAGCAGTAGCCCTGGATCCCAGCCCTGTCCCTCCCCCACTCCCCTCCCACATTTGAGGGGAGAACCCAGGAGTCCTGGTCCCCAGCCTTGCCCACCCCCATATTTTGATATGGCTCCATCCAACAGCTGCCCCCACAATTGCAGGGCAGTGCCATGGGGCACACCGGGGCCTCCCTGTTTGCACAGGATGGGCAATGCCAGTGCTCCAGGATGGGGAGAGATGATGCTAAGGGAGAAGCAGGCAGCAGACAGCTCCCATGACAGAGAAAGAAATGCTAGGGGATGCTGTGCTGCAAGGAGTGAATGGGGTTGGCAGGGAATGGGAGGATCTTCCCTCACAGCAGGTGCGTCTGTCTCCCTCCCAATTCCTCCCCAGCCCTACCCCAGCCCAGGCTAATCCCAGCCCAGCTACCAGGATTAAATTTGGCCTGGATTCCCCAACTGCTGGGGGTGGGGTGTGGGGCTGGGAAGAATGAGCCTCTACTCCTCCTTCCCCAGACACAGTTGCATGGGCACAGACCAAAGGAGCCTGCAGCACTGCTGCCTAGAGGAAACTGAGGCACCAGCCACTGACAGACACATCATGGCTCTCCTCATCCTCTTTTCCATATACAACCTGGCCAGGGGAGTGGGGGGTAAACTCAAGGCAGTTGCATAGTTAACCTGTGGAACTCCTTGCAAGAGGATGTTGTGAAGGGCAAGACTATAACAGGGTTCAAAAAAGAACTAGATAAGATTATGGCGGACAGGTCCATCAAGGGCTATTAGCCAGGGTGGGCAGGGATGGTGCCTGTAGCCTCTGTTTGTCAGAAGCTGGGAATGGGCAACAGGGGATGGATCGCTTGATGATTCCCTGCTCTGTTCATTCCCTCTGGGGCACCTGGCACTGGCCACTGTCAGAAGACAGGAGGATGCTGGGCTAGATGGACTTTGCGTCTGAACCAGTCTGGCCGCTCTTATGTCTCCCTTGGAGCAGCAGTGACACCCAGTGGGCAGTCAGAGTAATGCACAGAAGGGGTTTTGCTGGGCGCAGCAGTGACACCAAGTGGCCAATCAGGGGAACACACAGAGCATGTTTCCCTTGGAGCAGCAGTGACACCTCGTGGTCATTCAAAGTAATTAATGCACAGAAGGTGTTTCCCTTGATACAGCAGTGACACCTAGTGGTCAGGTGGCATAATGCACAGCGTGTGTCTGCCCTCTACAAGCAGTGACACCCACGGACCAGTCACGGTAATGCACAGAGTGTGTTTCTCACCAATCTGGGTAAGGCACAGAGCATGTTTCCCATGGAGCAGCAGTGACACTCAGTGACCTGCAGGGGTGGCATCAGACTCTTCTCCTTTAGTGGGGGACTGAGGCTACATCTACACTACAGGATAAATTTGAATTAGCTTAAACAGATTTTATAAAACAGATATTATACAGTCGATTGTGAGCATCCACACTAGGCACATGAATTCGGTGGTGTGCGTCCATGGTCCGAGGCTAGAGTCAATTTCTGGAGCGGTGCACTGTGGGTAGCTACTGTAAAATAATGAGGCCAATAATGTCGATTTGCGTCCACACTAATCCTAATCCGATATAGTAATGTCGATTTTAGCGTTACTCCTCTCGTTTTGTAGGAGTACAGAAATCGATTTAAAGGGCCCTTTAAATTGATATAAAGAGCAGTGTAGTGTGGACGGGTGCAGCGTTAAATCGATTTAACGCTGTTAGAACCAGTTTAACAGCGTAGTGTAGACCAGGCCTGAGATGGGCTAGACAAAAAAAATTGGGGAGCTGTGCCCTCCATCACCTGGCCTCACCCTTCCCAGGGGCCATGCCTCTGTTCCTTCTCAGTTAAAGGCCAGGTTCATCTCCTCTCCCCCCGGCTAGGGTTTACAGCAATACAAACTTTATTAAAATAAAATAGTAAACACAGTTTACTTAAAATTTTCTAAATCTGTCCAAATTTTAGTACTGAATCCAAAGTTCTCTTAAAGATCCCATCAGTAACCAAAACCTAAATGAAAAATTGAAACAAAAAACAAGGCTTAATTTAAAACCCAAACATTGTTTGTAAAAATAAAAACTAACAAATGCTGTAAATTAATAATTTCAACATTTTATCAAAAAAGTGTGCTACAGCAGAATGATAAAATAACATCAAATAAATAAGCATGACCTCTAAAACCTCGTATAAAGGAATTGAATCCTTGAATACTGGTCAAATCGTAATAAAATATGCAGAACTATGTCAAAACTGGTGTTGCAAGTCAGCCATTTGAATCCAGCAAATGTCAATTAAAAGCTCCATTCCAACTAAAAAAAACAAAAGAACCCAATAAACCAAAATGGTCACAGCCTGAAACAAACCTACACAGAAGCAAAATTAAACCTGTACCAGCACTGGAACAAATGATGTAAATTTCTAATTCTAACTTCTTGTTTCTCCCAGGAGGAAGGTGTTTTGCACCCCAGTAGCCAGGCTGTCACTGCAGCTTTCCTTTCACTAAATAAGATTTGTACCAAATATAAATTGCCCTCCAATTTCTCTAAGAGAAATTGAAATTGTATCTTTGCACTAATATCCCAAGTGTGCAAGTCCATCCCCTCAAAGCAGCCCCACATCCTGAGGCCAGGGGAGAATCCCAACTGGTTTGTGCATTTGTAACCCTGGGGCCTGAAGCTGATGAGAAAAAGGGAAGTGAGCCATCTTGGAGCCTTCCGATACCACCTGCGGGGAGCACAGGGATTTGACTGAGTGACATTCTGGCTAATTATCACCTTGTTCTCTGCCAGCAGGCTCCTCTGGAGAGCTCGGGAGTGATTTGACCATGGCAGCACCCTATTTACATATTAAAAGCGGGCATTTTGGGGCCAATGGGGTAAAATGTGAGTACTTTTGGGGTTGGGACCCACATGAGAAGGGATGTGGACAAACTGGAGAGAGTCCAGAAGAGGGCAATAAAAATGATTAGGAGACTGAGACACATGACTTACGAGAACCTACAGGCCATATCCTGTATGTTAAGCTAAGGCAAAGTTAGCATATCTATATTGTGACCTTTTACTCAAAGAGGAAAATCGACCTTTCTCATGTTACTTAAATAGATAAGTACCCATGCCTGTCCAAGACCTTTACCTAGACCAATCGACAATGGAGAATGGCATAGAGTTTTATTCAGTGTTGTACCCACAGATTTAACAGGTACACTACAAGGTAACTTATGTGCATATGTACATGTCATCAACAAGCACAAACATACTAGCCTATGAAGTAAATGTACCCTAATATTTTGTGCGTGAGGAATGAAATTTGGGCATAGGAGGAAGGATTTCCGGCCCTTGTGCCCTATAAAAGAGGTAACCACCTCGCTAGAGCACTTTGCTCTATCATTGTGACTTACTTCCTCCACTCTCTCTCTATGTACTAGCAGTAGGCTGTACTTGTTCTTAAACTTTAAGTTTCAAGGGAACTAGGCTAAGTTCGGTTTCCCTACGTTTTTAGTCTTTGTTTATTAAATTTTGATTTTAAGTTTAACATATTCAAGTAAATCCTAAGTAACTCTAGCTTTCCCTAAGCACAGCATCTTTCACTTAAGAATTGAGAAACCTGAACTGCAAGGCTGGTCCTGTGTCTCTTACCACCAGGTTATCAAGGAAGGCTGTGAGTATATTAACCAAAACTTTGTTGTATATAATGCCATATGTATCTTTTGAATAGCAGTAATGCAAATGTAACTTTGTAACTCAATTAAATTAAATAACATGTAAGCTAATCAATTAAATTTTCATCAAATTATCCAAATTAATATTATTAGTACACCCTACATCAGGCTACATGGGACAGAGAGTTGGAGTGCACAGGGGATGAAGGCACTGGCTCTGGGGGTGCAGACTCTGGGGTGGGGTTAGAATGAGACATTCAGGGTGCAGTAGAGAGCTCAGAGTTAGGATAGAGAATTGGGCTGTGAATACTCTGAAATGAGGCCAGGAAAGAGAAAATTGAGATGCAAGAGAGAAGTCAAGCTAGAGCAAAAAGCAGAGAAGAAGTGTGTGATTTGAGCTGCAGAGGGAAGAAAAAAATCTGTCTGTCCCCTTTCACCAAAGCATCTAAGAACCAGATGAAAGACATCTCTTCCCCACTGCAACAACAATTCCAGTTGACCTGGACTGAGGAAGGAAATCTTCTCCTTTGCAGCACTAGCAGACCTGGACTGAGTCACAACCACACCACACTCTGGTGTTCCTGGCCTGGGACATGGGAGGGGCTCCTCTCTTCTCCATTTGGGACATGGTGGGATGAGAGACGTGACAGGGCTTTACGGGAAATAATAATTTGCATGATTCATGTGCCAGTCCAAGTCCTTGTTAACCCAAACAAGCCGTTTATACTGCATGCTGATGCCAGTTTGGAGGGTCTGGGAGCAGTCCCGTACCAGGAAGTGGAAGGAAATGTAAATCTGTAGGCTTTGCCAGCTGAGGACTGTCTGATAGCGAAACTTGCTATCCCACCACCAGCAGCAGTTCTTGGTCTTGAAATGGGCCATCACTGAGGAATTTCGAGACTACTTGTGTGGTGTTCAGTTTCAGGTGTGGACAGAGAACAATCCACTGACTTATGTGTTAACAAGGGCTAAGCTGGATGCTACAAGGCAGAGATGGGTGGCTACTTTTGCTAGCCATAACTTCGCATTCAATACCAATGTGTTGTATAACAGGGAGTGTGATTTATCAGGACCACCAATTCTTGGCTAGGGGGAGGATGTAAGCAAGGTGAGAATGAACTTTACTCTGACATCTGTTGGTGATCTGTTGTAAAGGCCTTTTGTTGCTGATATGCATGCTCACACCCACCCCGCATTGCATGATGGGAGTGCATGTCCAAAGGGCTATTTCAACTGCTGTGGGATCCCCGGTCTCTTTCTTATTAGGGCAGGGGTAATAAAGTGCAGTTATTCTGGTGATATGAATCAAAGACAGTAGAACGGAACTTAGCAGTTCATGATTTCGGGACTCACCCGAACCTACATAACTCTCGTTAGGCAAGGGACATGGGTTCCAAAGGATAGTGAAATAAGAGAGATTGAAAAGGAATATTTGTATTTAGCAGCATGCTTTTCTTGTGAAGTGTTTAAATGCACATTTTATGTCCTTTGTATCTGTCTAGTTTAAAAATAGAGTTTTTTATCATTCTAATTCATATTTGGATCTATGCCACAGATAAAAAATGATTAATGACTAAATGCAATTTTGAGACATACATAAGCTGCAGGGCCTTATTCTCATTTCCACACTGAAAGTTTTAAACAACTCCATAGTTGGAGAAAATGCTTCTTTCCCCTCAGACAGCAAGAAAATTTTGCAGATTGGACTGTGGGAAGTCAGCTGTGGGACACGAAATATCTCTGCAACCAGATTCTTAGTCACAGGTCAGTGGGTGGGTTTGTGTAAATTCTGGACTCTGGGGCCAGAGCTGGGGGAGGGACCCCACAACTTTTGTGGCACATGCATCACCTCTGCAATCAACCTTTGCTACCTCACTCCATAACATCACACACAGAGCAGCCTTTCACCTCTCAGAACCAAAACATATCCTGAAAGTATCAGAGGGGTAGCCGTGTTAGTCTGGATCTGTAAAAGCAGCAAAGAGTCCTGTGTCACCTTATAGACTGACAGACGTATTGGAGCATGAGCTTTCGTGGGTGAATACCCACTTCGTCAGATGCATGTAGTGGAAATTTCCAGGGGCAGGTATATATATGCAGGCAAGCTAGAGATAATGAGGTTAGTTCAATCAGGGAGGATGAAGCCCTGCTCTAGCAGTTGAGGTGTGAAAACCAAGGGAGGAGAAACTGGTTTTGTAGTTGGCAAGCCATTCACAGTCTTTGTTTAATCCTGAGCTGATGGTGTCAAATTTGCAGATGAACTGAAGCTCAGCAGTTTCTCTTTGAAGTCTGGTCCTGAAGTTTTTTTGCTGCAGGATGGCCACCTTAAGGTCTGCTATAGTGTGGCCAGGGAGGTTGAGGTGTTCTCCTACAGGTTTTTGTATATTGCCACTCCTAATATCTGATTTGTGTCCGTTTATCTTTTTCCGTAGCGACTGTCCAGTTTGGCCAATGTACATAGCAGAGGGGCATTGCTGCCATATGATGGCGTATATTACATTGGTGGACGTGCAGGTGAATGAACCGGTGATGGTGTGGCTGATCTGGTTAGGTCCTGTGATGGTGTCGCTGGTGTAGATATGTGGGCAGAGTTGGCATCGAGGTTTGTTGCATGGATTGGTTCTTGAGCTAGAGTTACTATGGTGCGGTGTGCAGTTACTGGTGAGAATATGTTTCAGGTTGGCAGGTTGCCTGTGGGCGAGGACCGGCCTGCCACGCAAGTCCCTGATGATGCGTTGGATAGGTTTTAGCTGGGGACTGTATGTGATGGCTAGGGGAGACCTGTTGGTTTCTTTCTTGGGTTTGTCTTGCAGTAGGAGGCTTCTGGGTACACGTCTGGCTCTGTTGATCTGTTTCCTTATTTCCTCGTGCGGGTATTGTAGTTTTGAGAATGCTTGGTGGAAATTTTGTAGGTGTTGGTCTCTGTCTGAGGGGTTAGAGCAGATGCGGTTGTACCTCAGTGCTTGGCTGTAGACAATGGATCGTGTGATGTGCCCGGGATGGAAGCTGGAGGCATGAAGGTAGGCATAGCGGTCGATAGGTTTTCGGTATAGGGTGGTAGTAATGTGACCATCACTTATTTGCACCGTGGTGTCTAGGAAGTGGACCTCCTGTGTAGATTGGTCCAGGCCGAGGCTGATGGTGGGGTGGAAGCTGTTGAAATCGTGGTGGAATTTATCCAGAGACTCCTACCCATGGATCCAGATGATGAAGATGTCATCAATGTAGCGTAGGTAGAGAAGGCGGCGTGAGTGGACGACAGTTGAGGAAGCATTGTTCCAGGTCGGCCATAAAAATATTGGCATATTGTGGGGCCATGCGGGTGCCCATAGCGGTGCCATTGATCTGGAGATATATATTGTCATCAAATTTGAAATAGTTGTGTGTGAGGATAAAGGCACAGAGCTCAGCAGCCAGTTGTGCTGTGGCATCATCAGGGATTCTGTTCCTGACAGCTTGTATTTCATCTGTGTGTGGGATGTTCGTGTAGAGAGCCTCTACATCCATGGTGGCTAGGAGGGTGTTTTCTGGAAGGTCACCAATGCATTGTAGTTTCCTCAGGAAATCAGTGGTGTCACGGAGATAGCTGGGAGTGCTGGTGGCATTGGGTCTGAGTAGAGAGTCCACATATCCAGACAGTCCTTCAGTGAGAGTGCCAATGCCCGAGATGATGGGGCATCCAGGATTTCCGGGTTTGTGGATCTTGGGTAGTAGATAGAATAACCCTGGTCGGGGCTCTAAGGGTATGTTGATTTGTTCCGGTGTTAGTGTAGGGAGTGTCCTGGGTAGATTTTGCAGTTTTTAGTGTATTCCTGAGTGGGATCTGAGGGAAGTGGCCTGTAGAATTTGATGTTGGAGAGTTGTCTGGCAGCCTCCTTTTGGTAGTCAGTCCTGTTCATGATGACAACAGCACCTCCTTTATCAGCCTCTTTGATGTCTGGGTGGTTTCTGAGGCTGTGGATGGCATTGCGTTCTGCACGACTTACGTTATGAGGGAAGCAATGTTGTTTTCCCACAATTTCTGCCTGTGCACGTCAGCGGAAGCATTCAATGTATAGGTCCAGACTATCATTTCGACCCTCAGGAGGAGTCCATGTGGAGTTCTTCTTCTTGTGCTGTTGGTGGGAAGGTATCTGTGTATCAGTGCGCTGTTCAGTGTTGTCCTGAAAGTATTCTTTGTATCAGAGACGGCGAAAGTAGGCTTCCAGATTGCTGCAGAACTGTATCATGTTGGTAGAGGTGGCAGGGCAGAAAGAGAGTCTCCGAGATAGGACAGGCTTTTCCCTGCCCCAATGGCTGATGTACATACAGGGCCCTGCCTCACCTACCCACCAGCGCTCACAGGCGCAATGGCAGTAGTGGGGTCACATAGGCAACTGCCCTCAGTTGCCACCAGGGGTCACTGCAGCAATGCTACGGTGGATACATGCCAGGCATTGCTGCCCCTCGCCACCAGGAGTCACTGCTCCTGGAAGAAGGCACCGACAGGACACTCCCGTGCCTGGCCAGCAGGGGTCACTATCACTGGGGAGGGGCTATGGGGAAGCAGAGAAAGAGCAACTAACTGCAGTGGGGAAAATCATAATCTACCAGGGAGAAAGAACGGACTCCACTAGGACATCGCACCAACTCCGGCCAGGCTGGATACCAGCAATTCGGGGCTGAAGTAGCTCCAGCTAGAGGCTGGGCGGAGGCAGGTGACCTCGGTTTCTGCACTGAGCAGGCTGCTTTGGCAGCGAGGAGGGACAGGGAATCCCCCAGTCAGGGTGTTGCTGCCCAAGGAGGGAGAGATCTGCAGCACTCTTTGGAGTAGCTGGTTCAGCAGCCATGAGCCACATGCTTCTCCCTGCCTGAGCTCTCCAGCAGCACATTACGCACAGGTGTGCGTTGGATGTAAGCACCAGTGTAACAACAGGGCCAGACTCTGCTGAGTCCTGCCTGCGAGAGACAGGGGCAGAGTCAGACGGACAGATGGGGCAGGAGATGACAGAGCCAGTGGCCAAGAGCTGAACCCATCACAAGTCCAGCCTGTGACATCACCATCCGTCCCTGCAGCTCTCCATCTGTCCCGCTGTCCGTCCAGCCCTCAACCCCTCATCCGTCCCCAATGTATGTCACATACACCCCTTCACCCATCTGCCTCACACACTCATCTATTTCCTCATGCCTCCTGCTGTCCCTCTGACTGTCCCTGCAGTGCCCAGCACAAGGAGGCATAATGGACCCTGAGCAAGACTTTTGGGTGATGCAGTAATGGAGCTAGCTGGTGATAAGGGGCATCTCTAATCCCAGCCCCACTTCTCCTCTGCCCAAAGCCATGACTGTGAGCCCACCCTTCTCAGTCTCAGACCTCATAGCCCCAAAGACATTACTGGCCACTCATGCTGTGACCCAGTTACAGCAATGAGGTCTCCCTGAAGATAGGGGGTGGGAGGAGCAACCCCCTTATCCTGGCAGGCAGGACACATCCTTCCCAGTATGGCAGAGACCCTGCCCGTGGGCAGATAGACCCAGCTGAGTCCATAGGAGATTGGGGGAGGGGTAGCAGAGAAAGAGAATGCAGGCAACTGAACATGACAGGTGTCCATGAAAGGAGAGACAGAGAGAGTTTGAGTGAAAGTTGGCCAACACAGAGAGAGAAACCTAGGAGGAAGAAAGAAATTCAGAACAGGGAGTCACCCTCATGGATCCAAATTTCTGCTAGGGAGCACACACCACTCCTCGCAAGAGAGATGATCAGCCCTCGCAAATGGCAACATCATCTCCCTTGAAGCCACAGATAGTCCGGAAACCCACACCCAGATAACGGGAAGTCCCTGCCTGGAGCCAGGAGGGCTGTGACCAGAGCCCTTCCCAAACCAGATACACATCTCACCGACAGAGACGGTTACTCTCGTTCCAGTTGGGCAGCTCTTGCCTGGCATCAACAGGATTCACGCTGTCACTGCTCTCGATCATTTTCCAACTCACCTCAGGGCTGCACTCCATCCCCGTGACTTCTTTCCCCTTGGTATGAAACACAACACAAGAGGAAAAGAAAAGCAATGGTGGTGAGGTTCCTCTTCTCGCTACTCCTGCACCCCAGGGTTTTGGCTTCAACCCTCCTCCCATTCTGCCATCTCAGCTACAATTAGAAATCTGAGCCCGGGGCTCACACCTGTTTGTCTCCCCAATCCTAGGCCCTGTCCAGCATGTCTCCCTCCACAGAACTTACCTGGCCTCATCTTACACTCCATCTTCATATTGCTCTTCTCCTTCCCGGAGCTCCTGCTCTGCTCCTCAGACCTGTCTGTCCTCAGCTCTCCAGGCAGAGGGGAAGGGGCATGATGGGAACACACACGCCCCATTCCAGACTCCACACAGCATCCACAGGGCCACCAAAACACCTCAACTTCGGCCAAAACCACACCTCACCCCGAGGGAGCAAAAAGCCTTTGTGAGCACAGCACACACAAGACAGGAAAAGAGTAACCCCCACACCCAGCTCAGCCAAAGTGGGAGCTTCCTGGCCACAGGTCCATGGGGCTCATGGATGGAGAAGTTTGCTGGGCTATGGGGGTCTCTGAAGAACTAGCACAGCATGTGAATGAGTGACTGGGATGTATGTGGGTGCCTGACTGTGGGTTGGGGTGTCCAGGAGGACCCCAGGGAAGGGAATACGGAGATTAGGGATAGAGGAGGGTGGGGTTACCAAGGTGCATTGTGGGAATGTGGGATTTAGAGAGCCCAGTGTGGATGGGTGTCGGTGGGTTGGATGACCCCACAGTGGTTGAAAAGGGGAATCTGGCAGGTTTGGGTGTAGCAGAGATTGAAGATGAGGAACCTCACACCCTGGGGATGGACTGCGGGAGTGGGGGGATGGGAAAGTGGGTTCCAGCAATGAGAAATGGGTTGGAGGCAGTTAGGGGTGGGGCACTGAGGACGGGGTTGGGGGGGAGGAGGAGGAAGGGGGTGTGGGGTGCCGAGAACGGGAAGGAGGATGTCAGGGGTGGGGCGAGAGGAGGAGGTCAGTGTCGGGGTGCTGAGGACGGAGGGGGAGGAGGAGGTCGGTGGCGAAGGGAGAGGCCAGCTAGAGTGTACACGATGGGGGAGGGGATGCTGGGGGCTGAGGGATCCCCACAGATGGGGGTGGGGCTGGCGAGAGGGTCACAACAGATGGGGAGACACTGGGGGGCAGGTTGGGGGGCTTGAAGGGGCTGCTGGGGCCCTACAGAAGGAGAGGAGGGGACGGTGCTGGCAGGAGAGTCACAGCGGATGGGGGGGACACTGGGGGGGCAGGCTGGGGGAGGTTGAAGGCCCCGCAGCCCCAGGCTGCCGCTTGTGGGGCTGCTCCCAGGCAGCTTACCGCCCACCCCCCCCCGCTGCCCTCCAAGCCCAGCTGGGGGGGGGTCGGGGTGAAGCCCTTTCACTCCGCGCTGCCTCTGCCCTGTGCCCCCCGCAGCCCGGCTCCCACGGGCCCGGGGCTGCTCCCTGGGCAGGGACGTGGCAGGGGCTGGGCCTGGCGCCGGGAACTGGGTGTCTGAGCCCCTGGTCCCCCCGTGTGGAGCCGCCACTCCCCGTCCCGCCGCTGTGCTCCTCGGCCCGGCCCCGCCCGCCGGCTGCCCCATGGTGGGTGGGGGGGAAGCGAAGCCTCGGGGCAGGAACCAGGACCTCCCCCCAGGGCTGGCGTTAGACCAACCCCCAATCCCGGCCCGGCGCGGTGAGAATCTCTGCCCTGGCTGGAGGCGCCTGTTTAATGTTGGCTCAGCGGGCGGCGCTCCGGGTCTGCGGCGGGTCCTGCGCTGGCTCTGGGTCTGCGGCAGCAGGTCCCTCAGCGCCGCCGGAGATCGGGAGCGAGCGCAGGACCCGCCGCAGACTGGGAGCGCCGCCCGCTGAGCACCGCCCCGCAGGGTTTGTACCGGGGGGTTTGTTCGGTCTTCCCTGCCAAGGCCCCAGCGAGACTGTTCGAATTGGGCCCCCGCTCCCTAAAGCCAGCCAGGCTCGCCCCGCCCACGGAGTCTGTCCCGCGCTCTCTCCGCCAATCAGGGAGCGAGCAGGGGCGCGGCGAACTGAGAGCTACGGCCCCTCCTCCGATAGAGGCCGCGTGTGAGAGGGAGAACTACTCTTCCCAGTGTGCTCCGGGAGTGGGCGCGTTGCCATAGCAACCGTCCGTCACTTCTGCTCTGAGACAAGCCATGAACTACAACTCCCAGCCTGCCCCGTGGCGCTTCCGTGTTGTCTAGGGCGGGTCCCTGGGTCAACCTGACACCTCCCCCCCACAACTCCGCATCCTCGCCACGCCCCCCCAGAGAGCCCCGCCCCCCGTGCAGTGTATTAACCTGCTCCGCGTGGGAACGTGCCGCGCCGCTTCGCCCTTTCATCCCCCGCACAAAGCAGCTGATCGGGGCGGGGGCGGGAGCGCGGAGGCCGAGGACCGGGGTGGGGCAGGTCAGTGCCGGGTCTGTCTCTGTCCGGTGACTTGGTACATTTGTCTGCACCGCGGGGATGTTCCCAGCGCCCCTTGGTCGCTGGGGCTTTAACCCCCCGTCTGGGTGTGAGCTGGTTTCTGGGTGTGTCCGATGAGCCTTGAAACCGGCTCCTTGTCACTCCCCGAACTCCCGCTGTGCCCGGCCACCCAGCCCCGTCCTCCTCCCTCGGGTGAGCCCGGCTTTAACCCCCCCCCGTAGTGCCACTG